>NC_022009.1:121908114-121956657 GCF_000317375.1 Microtus ochrogaster | reverse complement strand
CTAGCTCTTGTAGACCAGGCTGGTCTCGAACTCACGGAGATCCGCCTGCCTCTGCCTCCCGAGTGCTGGGATTAAAGGCGTGCGCCACCACCGCCTGGCCAGAATGTGTCTTTGTATTTTTAAAAATTTTCTTAACCAGAAGATGTCCATTGCAGAAACAATTAAGAATGTATCTGGAGACTTGTGGATATCACTTGAGCAAGAATAAAAAAGGACGCCCCCCAAATCTTTGTTTCCACTTGAGAGGCTGGGGTGGGAACAGCACCCAGACCTGTTCCTGTGGTCAGAGGCCAGGAGAGTGGTCTAGGAGTGTTAGCCGAATCACCAATGCCAGCGCAGGGAGAAGGAGGCCCCAGAGGACCTGGTCAGTAGGGACTGAGGAGGACAGAGGACCAGGAGGAGCCAGGCTGCTCACCTGCAGGAGCGAGCAGATGACGCACTCATGAGTGACAGCGTTCCCAAATAATTGCTTGCACTGGGGTGTAGCTGCATTCACAGGCAAAAACAAAAACAAACAAAAGACATAATGCTTCAGGGGGATTAGCATCATAAATGAAAATTATAGGGCTTCTTTCGAAAGACAAGACAGTGCAGTATTCCAGAGCTGAATTTTCGCTATCCTTTATCCTGCAGCCTGAAAGGCCTTTCCCTTGGTTTCTCCAAAGGGAAATCACAAATGGATAAGAATGGATGCCCAGGTAAGAAAGCTTGAGCAGGCATCGTTCGGATCAAATACGGGCAGTTTATTTCAATAAGTTGGCAGGTGCTTGGGAATTTATCATACTTAGGAAGACAAATTAATTTATAATTCCCCAATCTGTTAGTACAGACTTTGGGGGGCATGCTAGAAGCAACCTGTGAACATTGTAATTTCTCGTATGATGTACACTCTCCCATACACATTTGTCCATAAAGACCATGGTGTGCAACCAGATGACATATTCCCAATGCTTCCAACAAGTGTCCAAGGAAAAAGAAAAAAAGAAAAAGCAACCACAAAAAGAGAAAGAAATGAAGCAAACAGAGAAAGGAAGGAAACCAAGAAGAAAAGCGGGGAGGGGGGGGTCACTTTAGGTTGTCACGTGTTGGAAGCCATCTTCTTCCCAGACAAAAGCCTTAGATCTGAGGAAAACAACATTTCAGATAATTGTTACTATGGCTCTGCTGTGTATAGGGCATGCCTTCTCCTGCCTTGACCGTAGCCACGCTAGCCTCTGGGATAAAAGACAGAGCCAAGTTTTTAATCCTAACCCTAAAGGGCCAACTCCAGCCTTGCTGTGACCTGGTTTCTAATGCCAAACGCTGCACTTCAGATGCTGTCTGTTAGAACGAAATGAGATGTAGCTTGCCTCGCTCTCACTCCAGCCTCTGGATTGGCGTTAACAAATAACACCACCGAGCTGTTCCCAATGTAGCATGGGCTCACTGGAGAGCATTTCGAGAAGAGCAAATGTCTTTTAGGAAGGGCGTTACTAATAATCTTTTCTGCTTCCTACTCTGGCCCCCATGAATAAAATATTTATATTTATCATGTACTAGCACATATCACTCTAGTATTTATACACTCATGGAAATAGTTATGAAGACATGTAGAGACGTTTAAGATGCTTTTGTGATCAATGGGGATTCTCCAGTGGAAAGGGGCTGGTTGTTCTGTCCTCTGAGTGCCATGAGTAATGTGAGCTTAGCACAATTCACAGCTTTTCTTAGGAGAGGTTTACTGCCCTGGAGGCTGGCCATCTAAGCAGGGTGACATTCAGGGCTGGCATGTGTAGCACCAAGGTAAGAAAGGTGGGAAAGAACTATAGCACACAGGGGATGGTGTTAGCTCCAACGACGCTCTCCAAATCCACCCACACCCTCGGTGAGCTTTTCCAAAAAAGACCTTCCTTCCTCCCTCTGTTTCTTCCTGCCTGCCTTCTTTTTTTCTTCTTTATTTCTTTCTTTTTCAATTAAGAAACAAAAAGATCAATTTATTCTATGATTTCCTAATAAGTACAAATTCTAGGAAAAATGCTAAACCATTCTTTAACTAGCCACATTGTTCAAAGGTGAACAACATAGGAACTGAAGCCACTGGTTGGAAAAGCTTACAGGACATTTCTCCTAAGAGTTTGGTGTCCTTGGATCACATGCACAGTAATGGGGTTTGATGCTCACTTTCTTCTCTAGGGCATATTCATAGTATTCAGTTTGGGTCAGTACGTAGTAAACACACACACACTCGCACACACATATTCACACTCATACACAGATTCCCACATTCACATATTCTCTCTCTCTCTCTCTCTCTCTCTCACACACACACACACACACACACACACACACACACACACTCACTCACTCACTCACCGACATACACGCTCACACTGTCTGCAAGGCAATGTGCAATGTATCTTTATAACAAACTGGCCCCAGGAAATTATTAATGAAGGGTGAAGAAGTTACAGGCAGCAAAGCCCACAAGAATACCGATACAAAGAAACTGCCTATTCAGTCAGAGGAGCGGAGGGCTGTGTGGTGAACACTGGCACTTGGAAAGGAATTCCTTCCTAGGCCAGAAATGGTCTCTACTGTGCACAGCCAAAATAAAATGAGTCATAACACTCCAGGTTTCCTAACTGTGTATTAGTTGGATGACCTCTGGATCCTAAGGAAGTCAAGGACAGCACTAACTAAGAAGCAGCCCTGTCCCGTCCCACTACCTCTTTCTCCAGTACCACACTTGAGGACCCATTGATGATGACACAGGTTTGATCCTACCAGAAACTATTGCTATCACACACTGGATGGCACAGTATTTGTAACATTTGGCTTTACTTTCAGGAAAGGAAGTAAGAAAACCCCTGCCGGGAAAGAGGGCGGTTGTACTCTTTGGACAAGCCCAGGCATGCCCCACCGACAGCACTGGCTGAACCCTCTCTTCCTAGAGAAAGTTTGTCTGCCACTAGAAATGTTGGAAGATTGTAAGTGATGACTTTGAAGGCTCCAGAATAGAACTTCCAGTCCCTCTGCCTGAGCAGGAGGATTGTTTAGAGCTGAAGACAGCTGAGAAATAATGATAAGGAGAATGTTTTAGGTTCATTGTCTACCTCCAAACATGAATCATATTTTTTCCCTGTGATGATGGCATAAAATCCACTGTCCCCAAATTAGAATGGATAACATGACCCTTACCGCTAGGAAGAAAGAGATGGTACCCAGACAGGATCTATAAACAGACCTATTGCAGCCACTCTCATACAGCACTGCTACTTTCAATTATTTTCCCAAGGCACTCCTCTAAACCATATCTGCCCAAACCCCAGTCCCTTTATCTTATCCCTTTCTTCAATTTACCATCTGCGATTAAAATAGCACATAGGCCCCATGTCTCTTTCCTTCAGTTTCTACATCTTTCTGTGAAGACCCAGGGCCTAGAAAATTGCAAAACCTTTATGTCTTTTTTCCTCTTCCGACACTGTCATTTTCAGCTTAACTTGCACACCCCAGCTCCAAGAGCTAAGGTGTAAACTGCTGCTCCCTTCCTAAGGCACAATAAGTAGGATTGTGCTGTGAAAACAATCTATGTATACCTGTAATTATAAAATTTTTCAAAATGCTTGTACGTGCTATATTGCAAGTAGATATATTTATGACATAAAAAACGTGACAATAATTATCAAGTATATCAAAACAAATCATATAAGAAATCAAATCTTCATAGATTTAAATGCTTAAAAAAAGCCCTGGACACGACATTGTGGGTATGATGGCTTATATTCTAAACATAGAGGGGAAAGGTAGACACTTTTCTTTTTCTCTGAGTTTTTGTCTCTGTATGGTGAGTACCTACTGCCTGTAGTGAGGTTCTAGGTGTATACAGCAAACAAAGCAGAGAAAGGAGGAAAAAGACTTATACTACCTACAACAGCCTCAGCCTTTATCCTGGTAGAGGCTCAGGGACTTCATTTGTGAAGCTGCCTCCCAAAAAGTATCGAACAGCAGGGCTTATTACTAAACTAAATCAGATTTCTTCCCAGGGTGCTACTCCTGCAATCCATGCAAGTGTAGTTAGGGAGTGAGGGATACATATGTTCAGGTATTTACAGGCTTATGAGGTTAGATTTTGCTAAATTTTGAAATCTCCAATAGCATGAAAGTTCTAATAATTAAATTGTAACATTGCTGAATGAGTGTAGAAAGGTTTCTGCTCTAGATTGCCACAAGGCAAAAAAATAAGTTAATAGACTCCTCCTGAGTGACCTCCAGTTGAAGACAGATACTTCAGGTTCCTGGGGAGAAGCTCAGCTGGCAAATGGTCTGCTTTATACACACGAGGTCTTGAGTTGGGCTACTGGAACCCATGTAAAAGTAATGCATAAGCAAATTAATTAAATAAAACAAGGTGTGGTAGATGACTCAGCGCTGAGAGGTGGAGACTGACAGATGCCTGGGATGTGCCAGCCAGTCAGCGCTACCTAACTGGCTAGTTGGAGGACTGTGAAGGACCCGGTCTTGTAAAAATGTAGATGGCAGTTAAGGAGCTTTCCACGGGCTGAGTTCAGTGTCCTTGCCCTAACACACACACACAAACACACACACACACACACACACAGAGAGAGAGAGAGAGAGAGAGAGAGAGAGAGAGAGAGAGAGAGAGAGAGAGAGAGAGAGAGAGAGAGAGAGAGAGGAGAGAGAGAGAGAGAGAGGAGAGAGACTACTGATACTATTGTATTGATTACAGTATCCGCGGCATGAATATAAGGAAGGAAGGTGGTTCCCACCTTTATTCCAGAGTGGGCTTAGCATTAGGATTTTATTGTAGGCAGAGAATGGTATTTCTCAATTAGCCGAAATCTGAGCCTGGTGTTCCACTCTCCATCTGGTTAGAAATAATTGAATCATTGCTTCCTACAAAATGTGTGGTGCAAGAAATTAAACTAAATCCCTCCTAGAACCGAAGATGCACTCACACAACAACATAGTCCACATTGAAAATCTCTAGGTGTTTCCAGGTGTCAACTTTAGGGGCAGCAAAAAGGCCAGTAACTTACTTAGATGCAAAGGAAAAAAAATGTTCTTCTCCCAGCCGTATCGTCCCGCTTAAGACTGCATTCTCCAGAATGGAGAAAACTAACAACACAGGTCACATTGTCATCTGTAGAGTATGACTTGTTTTAACGTCAGAAGGTGAGTATCTGCCCAATTTCACTACCTTTAAAATAAGCAAAACCTTATTCTGGAGCTTTGCTTAAACCTCTGGTTTGACCAACACCATCACTGGAGTCACAGCATTGGAGTCACCAGAGTCAGCACCAGGAGCGTGAAGTCACTGGGTAACAGGGTTACTTGTCTGCTATTGCAGAGATAGTCAACAGTATCTCTAAGTTTCCTAAGAAATGCCATACCTATCTGTTGATATCACATCATTGGGGAAGATATTAAGAGATAACCACTACCTAGAACTCAGATTCCCTTCAAATTCTTTCATCACAACTCTACCTTGGTGACTCACGGACGATATCGACCACACTAGAACTAAACCTATTAATGTTTTAAGATATGAAGTATTCTTTAACCTGTTGTCAGTTCCAGTACAAAGATCTAAGTGACACACTAAATGTGGAAATCAATTCTGGTGGCTGGACTAACATGAAGACAGCGGAGACCAGCTCTCACCCAAGTCTCAGAAGGTGTCTGGTATTAAATAGTTAGCAAATTGATTTACTAAAGGGCTACACAAAGCCAGCCACTTTCTTCAACTTTCTAATCACCACTAAAGAGATTCAGTTTCTTTTATTAGCCTCTAATGGACTTAAATTATCAATAAGCTGTAGAAAATTTTTTTCCTTATTTTTTTTGTTTATTTATTTATTAAAGATTTCTGTCTCTTCCCCACCACCACCTCCCATGTCAGCCCATAGAGCTATCAGAGTTCCCTGCCCTGTGGGAAGTCCAAGGACCACCCACCTCCATCCAAGTCTAGTAAGGTGATTTCAGTTGTGATTTTTTTTTCTTTTTCTAGCATCAAAAATAGACATATACAGCTCAGGGAAAATCTGTAATAATTTTCAAGTTGTTGAACATAAAGAACATTGATTAATTAGCCTGAAAATTGAAGCTCAGGAAAGTTTATTATCTCTTTGATCTAATTTGAGGATAACTAGCTACAAAATAAACATAAAAAATTTGTCTTTTTATGGAAACTCTAAAGGAAATATTAAGAATGAAATGTTTGAAATACAAACAAAAAGCCAAAGCACAATGTTTAAATTACAGCGCTCAAAACATAAGATGATTTCTTAAATACGTTGGGCTTTATCCCTTGAGTAAGAGGATTTGCACAGTAAAGCTCCATTGGTTCGTGTGGGAATTACTCCTTGCTTTAATTTTCTCTCATCCTTCACAAGGGAAACCTCTCCTTCTGCACCAAAGATTGCCCCTCTCCATCAACAGCTGTGTTGAGAAACTTGCCTTTGACACCAAGTCACGGGAGCGCCTCTCACAGAGCAGAATCAGACAAAATGCTTGCCAAGCTCTGTCAGTTGGATACTTGCCAGAGAATATTCTAGACTGGAGTCAGCTAAGGGGTAGGTAGAAAGAATCTGAGAAGAACATGGAACTTTGAAAAGCCTTGGTCAGTATGCACATTTGATATTACATAACCCTGGGAGATGCGTGACTCTCTTTTCTACAGAACTCCGAGACCACTGTGACAGTGCACAGCGATATTATCACTGTTTAAATTATTGCAGGTATTTGTCCTGTGAAAGCAGAGACAAGAGACTCCCATCTGTACTTCTCATAGTCTGTTGTCCTTAGTCAATGAGATGTTAGCTTATAAGTGTATCTGTCATAAAAAAAGCAGTCAATATGTATTTTTTTCTTGTGTTGTTTGGTTGTTTGATTGTTTGTTTGTTTGTTTTTCAAGACAGGGTTTCTCTGTGTAACATCCCTGGCTGTCCTGGAACTAACTCTTGCAGACCAGGTTGGCCTCATACTCACAGAGATCGCCTGTCTCTGCCTCCCCAGTGCTGGGATTAAAGGCATGTGCCACTATCGCCTGATGTCAATATGTGTTCTTTTCAAAAGTATGTATGGCAAATTTTTCAAGGAGCTGAAACATAAGCCAAGATCCTGAATAAGGTGTAACATAGAAAAGAACAAAGGCCACCAATGTATCATTGAAAAAGTTCACTTTAAATCAGATAATCAGCACACCCAAGTCCTTAGCCCAGGACTGAAGGATGCCAGGATGAGGCTGCCTACACATGGTACAGATGGTATAAAGCCAGGTTGCGTTTCTGCTAAATGTCACCACTTCTAATTGCAGCTGATATCGAATCTAAATATACATGATAAATAATAAAAACAATGAAGCCATTAATAACACTCCATCATAGAGAAAGGAAGCCAATGTAGAATACATGCCTGGCTTTACATGTCTCAAACACTGTACTCCCTTGCACACATCACAAGCCTGTGCAGTCTAGGCACCACGCTTATGTAAACAGCAGTGTGATTTTAGTTTGCTTGTGACACTATAATATTGGCATGTGCTTCCTGCTATGAATTCTGAACTCTCTCTCCAGGGTCTGCTTCTGTTTTGTCCATACGCCAGAGCTACAGAAAGCTTGCCCATAATCTCATATGTTCGAGCTGAGAAAATCAACTTCATGTCCAAGGAAGAAGAAAACATAGCCTTTGTATTTTTTGAGTGGCTATAGAAAACAACAATAACAAAAAATGAAACAAAAAGAAAAAAGCCCTTTCTCAAATATTTTTTGCTTTCCAGAGGACGAATTAGAAATGCCAATCATAAAACCCCAAGGTACAAAGTGAGAACTAAAAATCAAGAGAAAACACCTGAGCTGCAGATGAGGTTAATTTGAAAATTCAGAAGGGGAAGAGAATCCTAAAAAAATTTTTTTTGCAAATAAACTTTGGGAGGTCATGATCTTTTCTGAACAAATCAACTGCTAAGAGACATGATCACAAAGTTCACAGTTTAAAAGTGGATTTTCCTGGAAATGATACATTTCTGTTTTCTAGTTGAGGAAACAGCATCGTAAGCATCATCATTATAATCTGCCCACCGGGTTCTTGGTTCATCAATTTTATTCAGTCTAAGCAGAAAGACTGGGGCCATCCTGTGTACCCTTTTAGTTCCTCAAAACAAAGCCAGACGTTAGTTGCATCTCTCAGTTGTGAAATCAGGCATATGACTCACTTAAAGATTTTAGATGATGGTTTAGGATCCCAGAAGTCAACAGCACAGCAGGACAGGCTGTGTAGCTCTAAGTGTGCTCTCTGTATTTCACTCAAGACCCTAGCAGCTGAGGCACTGTGCTAAAGATTAGTCAACATTTTATTGACCAACACTTAAAAGTCATGGAAGATAAGACTCATTGATACCTTAAATCCACAGTGACAACTGGCGACTACTGGAACACTCTGGGAGCTTTGGAAATGAGAACAGGAAGCAGAGAAATGGAAAAGTTGTGTTTTTTTTTTTTTTTTTTTTTAGCAGAGCATCTGGAAGGATGACGCCTAAATATCTGTGGGCTTTGCATAAGTGTGAAGAACCTCTGCTCCAGTCACAAGCATTTATTAAATGGGCAGTATCGCCAGCCTCTGGCTGCTGAACTAGGATATACACCTTCTAAATCCTCTGTCCTTTGATTTCACACTGACAGATCCTCTAGTGAATAAAAACCAAACAAATGTGTATTAAAGAAATATAGCTTTGAAAGGTAACCTCATAGTCCCAAATGGATAACCATGTGAGGCCCCAGATGAGTAGTTGTAGTGATTCTCCAGTGGACACACATATCAAAACACTGAATTGAATATGGTAAACACACTAATTTATTTATTTTATCGATTGCTTTTGATGAAGTTTGGAAAATATAGGATAGTAAAATAATGATCTAAAAATATTAAGCATATGTTTTAAAAGGAAAGCAAAATAAAGCATTAGGAACCTAATCTAAATCTAAAATGTGAGACCCTTCTTGGCTTGCTAGGGTCTTATCAGTAACATTCACATAGTTCTATAGTATGTCAGATATAGACCTTCATCATTAACAAATAACATTTCAGTTCGATTTTTTCCCACAACGATGTGTTGAACTGTGAAAGGACCATTGCATGCCAAAGGAATAGCCTTTTCTCTCACAAGCCTATGCTTCTGCATGCAACTCTTCCTTTCCCGCTACACTCTTCATCCTTCACCATCTCCCTTAGATACTGACATCATAGAAGGCTGTGCTATCCTGCAGCATCCCAAAAAGGTCTCTAGTACATCTACACTGGCTGGGAACACCAAGTGCGTATATAACCACACTCACTAGACCTGTTTCCAGAGTGTGACAAGGCCATTAGAACAACAGTGTACAAATCTGAACTGACCTCTTGGACCAGAGGGATGATGGGGCATTGGGAACATGAAGATGTGCATGGTGCATGCAGATCAGCTGTGGGGCATCTTGTGTAAGAAAGAACAAGAGCTATCTCAGTAGCCCTTGGGGGCCACAAAGGTTTGCTTCTTAGTCTTCAGCCCAGCAGTACCACCAGCACCTCAGAACTTGTTCAAATGCCAACTCTCAGGTTCCACTCAGGACCTGCTAACTCAGAACCTGGATTTCAATCTGATCCCCAGGTCATTCACACCTGATTGGAGTAGCTCAACCACACCTGACTCTACCACAGCCCCACTGTGGGGAAGCTAGTTAGCTTTACCCTTATGCAGCTGATCAAAGGCGGAAAAAGGAGAAGCTAAAACCTAGATTTTCCTTAGAGGCTCTTCGCTTGTTCCCAGCTGCCCAGATCAAAATAATCACATAGAAACTGTATTATTTGCAATACTGTTTGGCCAATAGCTTAAGCATATTTCTGGCTAATTCTTATATCTTAAATTAACCCATTTCTATGAATCTGTGTATCGCCATGTGGCTGTGGCTTATCGTCAAGATTCCAGCACATCTGCCTCTTATGGGCAGCTACATGACATTTCATTGACTCCACCTTCTCCATCATTCAGTTTAGTTTACTGCCTAGTTCTATTCTGCTAAGCCACTGGCAGAAAGAGCTTTACCTATTAACCAATACAAGCAACACACAGACAGAAGGAATTTCCACATCACTAGATCACAGAGTGATAATAAGGAGACTTTGGCACAGTTTGTGTCAGAGGTAATCAGTGCCAGATTTTGGATAATGACAGCATGCAGAAAATACAAATACAACGGTAAATATTTTACTAGCAAATAGAAATGTCAATATTCACTCACAACCTTTGTGTCTTCTTTAATGGAGTGTATCATACTTTGGAGCTTTTGTGTTGGAATACAGAACAGAAACTGCCCATCTGAAGCTGCAATTTCACATCGGCATGCTAAGACTAAGACAAGACAGTCCCCATGTACTCTAAACAATATGTGAAATTGAATCTCTGGATGGCAGTGAGGTATCAGCAAGATGGGTCCTAGGATATCAAAGGAACAATAAAACTGATGTGTTCAGTGTTCTGATTTTCAGAGGAAATGGTACAATGATCAGTGAACGCTGAATCCCTTAGATTTATCAAGGATCTCACCCTTCCTGCGCCTCCAGTGAGAAACAGGCGTGTGGCCAGCATAAAGAGAGCTACTCACTACTCTCAGTCTGTCAAGGCCAATGACGTAGCTCATTGAGTTTGGACAACATGAGTTTGGCCCTCATGAATTTGATCCGTTCTCCTGACGCAGTCTCCCTAGCGCTGGAATTATAGCATATGGCATCATGCCCGGCCCTCAGAATATATGCAAGAGTGGAAGAAGAATAAATGACTCCATAAAGTTGTTTGTTTACCTCTGCACACGCATGTGCATGGCCTCGTGAACACCCACACATACTGTTTACACAATAGTAGACATGTGCTTTACCTAAGAGTGAGCTAGAAAATCAACAGGGAGAATTTAAAGCGTCTGTGAATTTCACCTGCATTCTCAGGTATGTAAGGGCTATGAGAGCCTGGGTCTTGTTCTTTCTCATGTGTGGAACCTATCCCTCTTCTCTGCCTGTCTTTTATATCCTAACATGCCAGTACAGAAACAAAACATGGCTTCCCCTCTTTAGGTCTGGGACCACTCGGATATCTGTTTCCCTCTTATGTCTCAAATTCTCACACCCTTTCTTAGTCATCCTTCTGTACCTCTCACTGCATCGAAGTATTCAAATATTTTTTCAAGTTTATTTTTTCTGGTCACCTTATTTTTTTATTTCATTACTTTTCAAACTTTTTTCTTGACCCTTGTCATTTTTCACTTTCTATTTCAAGGCAAGTGCCCCCGTGCCTGGACCATAGCCCTTTTACAGGAATTTCTTCTCACAGTTTCTCATTCCTTTAGCTGTGACCTTCAGTGGTCATCAGAGGTCATACGTCTCCATCTCTACTTAGGAACAACTTAGGTGCAGCTCATAATTTGACTTAGTAAAGCTCTGGGTGCCCAGAATGGCACTTTGGAAGGTGATAGAATGTTTAAATGGCCAGAGTCTAGTAGGGGGTTTTTATATCACTGGGACAATGCCCTTGAAAGGTACAGCAAGAAACGAGGACCTGCACTTTTCCCTCTTGTTCAGCCATAGACTTCCATCATGATGCACTGTGCCCAACCAATGACTTAAAGATGTGGGTTTGTCCAGTCATGAGTGAGAATTGCTACAACCCTGAGTCAAAGAAGACTGGTCCCTTTTATAAACTGATTAGCGAGGTAACTGCTTTAGTGATGGAAAGCTGAGGAAAACAGGAGCTAATTCAACTTTTCATGCTCCGTTATGCTTCACAGGTTGAGTAGGAACTGGCCTTCCTCTGTCATTTACATCTCAATTCAAAGAGTTTGTGTGAAGACAGATAGCACACAACTACATAAAGGAGTTGAGCCCGAATCTCGGCGGTTATATGCAAAAATCACAGAGAATCCAATTTAAGAGAAAATCTTTAGAGATTTTTGTTGTTGTTTTTCAGACTTAAGGCCATCATGAGAGAGAGAGACACAGAGACACAGACAGAGACACACAGACAGAGAGAGAGAAAGGAGGGAAGAAAGAGCAAGTTTCACATTGCACAGAAACTATAGAATCCACCATTGTCTGTTGTTTAAACCTGAAAGTCGGAGAACTTACTTCCTCTGTCAAACTTCCAACAGCAGTGCTGAAGAGGTGTCAGCATGGCATGACAGCATCCGTTATTAAAAGCTAGAAAGGATCATTGATTCATTGTTTTTTACTATGAATTACTTACTTACTCACTTCCTTTAAAGCCAAGGAAACCAAGCAGAGCTGAGGGATGCCAGAGAACTAAGATATGCTATAGACTTGACGTAGAAATTAGGTACCATCTCTGCTCATTCCGATGCCCGCAAGCATGCTTGACTTCTGCTGTTCACCCAAGGTGCAAAGTTTATGCCCTCACCTACACAGGCCCCATGTTCTGGATCAGTGTGACACAACCCTCCTGCTCAATTTCTGAGAAGGAGAAGGAATCTTCCAACATAGCAAAGAGACTTTGCTGAGAGGGCAGCCGAGAACTGGATTTAAGATCTAATTCTCCAGGAAGATGAACCGATGTCGCATGAGGTTTCTGAAGAGAGGTCTAATTCCAAGACAGGCAGAGTTCCGATGACCATGAATCATAACTGCTGTTGAATTTCTCTTTCACATGGCTGGAGTTACAGGTCTGCTCTTCTGAGCCAGAACAATTATTTTACAATTAGTTTAGACATGCCTGAGCCCAGAAGGAAAATTTCAATTTCAATCAACATATTTTCCTTTAATAGAACCCAGTGCTACCAAAAAGTAGGCCAATTCAACTTCTCACGTGTAGTGGAATAGACAGACAGACAGGCACAAACTGAGTCTGGGGTGTATTCAAGCCATGCTATAAAATAACAACGGTGGGATTTCCAAGTGCTAGACAAAAACAAACAGACAAACAGACAAATTTATCCCTTTACTCTCAAGATGGAGCCCAGGCACGACCCTATGAAGCAGCGCATGCAGCCCTAAATTTGGACTGCAAATCTATCACTTAAACATTTAGTAAATGACCCAATTTGTTTACACGGCCCTCGAGCTTTTTATGGACTTTCCATAAAGAAGTTATTACATCCATTCCCTTTATTTTGTTTAAGAGTGTTTGAATGAGCCCCAGAACCACAAGCTAGTTAAACAAGCCTTGCTTAGATGGACGTGGTCTCATATAATTCACCACTACCGGGGAACTTTGCGAAACGGTGTTTGTAGTTTGGAAACCCGCAGATTCCCACATGCCAGAAGTATTTCCTGTGCTTTGTGCAGTTTTCAATGTTCGGCAGATATAGCCTATGAGGCCCATTTTCCCGGGTTTTTTTTTTCCAATGCAAAGTGTGGCATTTGCACTTCTTCCAGAAGGCCTGCACCTCCAAGACTTTTGCTGTGGCGGGCTAAGCATTCAGGCTGCAGAGGAACACTCTAAGGGAAATGGGAAATCCAGACAAGCTAATGGGTTCCCTAAGATGTAAATGCAGGCTATAGAAGGAAATCATTTTTTAAAGCAGTTAGCTTAATGGGGTGCCCAACTGATGCCTATTAAAAGTTATCGGTGCAGATTAAAAATAAATTTCCACCAGGAAAGAAAAACTGTTTTTAAGAAGCAGAGAGATTATTTAATTCCTTATTCCATGTGCTTAATCATGCCTTTAAACCTCAAGTCTGCAAATATCCTCAAGAAAACAGAAATGAAAGTTGCTTTTTAATGGTTTAGAGTCACCAGTTAAGTTTCTAGAGGAGCCTCTCAATATCCTGGCCAGATTTCAACGTGCAATGCTATGCTAGTTTTAAATGGCTGCTTCATGTGCAAATGGTTAAGACAAGTTTGACCACAATGACCAAAGCAGAGCACGATTCTGTTGCAATATTATCTATATCTCTAATGGATAAAAATTGCATCAGACGCTATGAAAATGTCCCTGTGCTATGACATGTGGTCTGGGTACTGTGAGGCTCTCCACGGGCCTATATAGACTGCCAGCAACAGCACACTGAACTGTATGCAGAGTTTGAGACACCTTTCCACCCAATTTAATTGGTTATAATTATTATTGTTGTTCTTATTTTGTTATCAACATGGACAGCTCGGCCCCAAGGTCTCATTCCTTCAACTATGTATGTACAGATCCATGCTTTTCAAATATATCCAATTTCAATCTCTTTAGGTATCTACAAAACTGCTATAATAAATTTAGATTTATTTATTAGTGAAACCATTTTTATTGTTATTAATCAGAACCAGAGCCTTATACACGCTAAGTGTGTTCTTCAGTGATCTGATGGCAGGTCACACTTTACCCAGCATTGCTGTAGATTTATGGTGTCTCCCAAGTTCCTAAACCATGTGAACCTCAACCCCCGTTAATCATGTCTAGGTTTAAAATAGGACAAATCAAGAAATACGCACACTGAATTGTGCCAGTTTTCCAAACTGAGTGAGAAACACCCACCGATAAAACAGTTTAAAATTCTGGCATGGTTGGCACACACCTTTGATTCCAGCACTTGGAAGGCAGAGGAGAAAGATCTTTGAGGCCACCCTGGTCTACATAGTAAGTGCCAAGACAGCCAGGACTATGTAGAAAGATGCTGTTTCAAAAAAGAAAAGAAAGAAAGAAATATGGAAGGGAGAAAGGAAGGAAGGAAGGAAGGAAGGAAGGAAGAAAGGAAGGAAGGAAGGAAGGAAGGAAGGAAGGAAGGAAAAAAGAATATTTCTTTCATCTCATCTGCTCCTGTCTTTGCTCACATCTAAAGCAAATGCACTGATTATAAACACCCTCAGTTGCTGTAGAAAGGGAAATCATCGCACTTTAATGCCTCCCAATTTACATTTCTAATCACCCTAGCTGTGAACACATGTGACGGAATGGGATGTAAGCTGTGATTTATCCCTCAGTAGAGAGAGAAGATGACTAAAAGACAGATATCCATATAATGAACCAAAAAAGAAAAAAAAAAAAAAGAACTGCCAGAAACAGCAGCAGTGTCGTGGAAATCTAACTTCAGCTGATGTTTCTCATCTATTTTGTGATTCAAGGGCAGGCACAGTGGTCAGCTGGGCGTACTTAAGCCAGAGGCCCAGTTCTATCGTACAAACACTGAAATGCTTGAAACAGCGTCCACCAGGAGCAAGGATTCCTGGAGTGCAAACAGCACAGCTGCAAATAATGCAGCATATCTACAAAGCACGCTCACGCTCACCGTCCTTGGGTCATTTCCAGTCCTGATCTAGCTTAAGATCCTGTAGGCGTTGTGACGCGTACAGGGGCCAGAGAGAACGCCGTTTCTCAGCAAAGGCATCTGTAAGGACTAGTATCCTACTGCACTTGACTTCCTCTTTGCTTAAAACTAGCAAGGCTGATGTGGTGCTTAGGTAATAGCTTCATTATACCAATGCCTTCTAACAGAAGCTGCCTCTGGTCAACCTCTGGAACCCTCCCCCAGCCTCCTTCTGCATGCCATGTACTTCATGAATGAAGTGTGAAAATAGCTCTTTGTTTCCATCAAGGGGGCAATGAAGAATAGTGTGAGCACAGGCGGGCATGGCTCGGGAGCTGGGAGGGAGATTATGCAGTTCGTTCGTCTAGCCCATTCAGAATATGCTTAACTACTGAAAGAAAAAAAAAACTCAAGCAAGGAGTAATTAACCATGAAGACCAAAGCAGAACCCTTTCCCTTCATGCCTGTTTAGAAAAAAAATAACTAAAAATAGTGGTTTAGAGCTGAAGTATAAACGTGAAGACAATTTTGTCTTTCATTATGTTGACTGTGAATGCTGCAGGAAGCAGACCCTGAAAACAGCACCAAGACTTCAAATACAAAAACGCTCAGGACGACTTTCTCCATTTCCCGCTTTCTAGAGTCTAGACTGTTCTTGTCTTTGTTGTTTTGTTCAGGCTGCTCCTGTCTGTAGAATGTTCCCTTTTATCTCAAACACTCATTCTGAATCAAGTCAGCTATGCTTAAAGGAACATTTCTCCTTGAACTGGGGAAAATCAGCCATCCAGACCAAGCAACTATTCAAGTGTGGTCAGTCCTCTTCATCCTTATATTATTGTGGACACAGAACTGATAGCACATGAGCTAAAGGATGGTTCTGCCAACCTTCTGCAGCAGATTTTCAAGGCCAATAACTGTCCCAGTGCTCAGAAAGATGGGGCATGGGGGCATGGGGACTGGTTTACAAAACCAGTCTGGGCTACAATGGTGAGGACAAGATCAGCTTGAACTACAAAGAACAGATGTTTAAAAAGGAGGAAGAACAGGAGGGGGTTAGAAGTAACAAGTTCTTCATGTACCCAGCAGAACTCCAACACCTAGGGCAGAGAGAGCTAGGGACAGAACACATGCTCATTACAAAGCCCTAAAAAAAAGCATTCAAGAGCTGTTTCTCAAAGACTAGGCACATGCCTACAAGGTCTGTCTTGGAGTCAGACTTAAGGAGACTATTTCACCAGCTATGGGAACTCCGCTAAGCTACCTGTTTATCTGATTACCTCAGGGGATGGTTGCAGACGAACCTGCCCTTTCTGCAAACACAGAGCATAAACATGCTCCCTGACAGGGACTTCTGAAACTCCTAAAGCTTCTCAAAACAAGGGACTTATACAGAGCCCCCAAGAACCGTCCCTAGACTGTGGGGTCTGCATTTTTCTGGTGGCCCTGTTGTCTTCTCAATGTGCAAAAGACACTGCAGCAATGAGAACTCATGACCTTGATAACAGCAATGTGCCTTTCGAATTGGGAGTCTGGCTTCCTTCAAGAGAATACAGTACTCCTCAGGAGATGTTCAGCACCACACCTCATCTCATGGGGAAATTATTCAGCTCAACAGGAAAGGGATGAAGGAAGCCAAGCACAAAAGCATTATCATTTGAAAGTCGGAGGGATTGCCACAGGCTATGAAAAAGCAAAAGCAGTGAAGCTAGCCTTGGAAGCTACCACCAAGACCAGTGACAACCATAAGTAAGCAATGCCACCTCCAATGGGCCAGAATAACATCTGTGATGCCTGAGATCTAATGGGAAGCGAATTCAGTGCCATGACTGTGGGAGAGGTGAACTTAGAATGCACAAAAATATTCTATCTAAGTACTTGGCTTTAGTGTTACAGCTCACCTTTATAAGTTCTAGACCATTCGTGTTAAGATTTAATCATTTCAACAGAGAGTTTCTTAAATTAAACCTATGTTGTCTCAGGCAAGTCATTGATCTATTGTAGTGAGTTCATTTTCTGGTGTTCTTGGCTTTGTCAAAGACAAAAATAAAGAACTTCTGAATGGGACCAACAGTGTGACATACATAAAATTTTCTTCCACAGAAGAGCACACTGAGCTGGCTCTAGTTCACCACATGGTTATTCATCAATTCCTATGAAACGTTTAGTGAAAAATATTGCTGTATAAAAGATTGACATTTTAAAAGTTCATACATCTCCATTTTTAGAACCAACCTTTCCAAAATTAAGCTTAATTAATGTATTTTTAAAATGTCAATCTTTTGTATAACAATAGATCAACACATTAGCAATTCACTGCTGATAAGCTATCTCATACTTTTACAAAGGATGGCTTTTCTCTAAGGCCGCACCCAGTTTTCTTGTCAGAGGATACTAGGGTCTTCCCAGGTCAGACATCATCATCATAATACTGGTTGTTAATTTTTAGCATCTTAAGGTGCAAGCTGACTTTGAGTCAAAGCACACAATAAAATGTAGCCTGGTTTTCTGGTTTCTCATCTACTTCCCAATCTCAACAGTCTTAGCCCGCATCAAATCCCTATCCTCAGAAGACACAACATAAGCAAACATGCAAACAGCACTTTTAAAAAGAGTAGCCAGCATCACACCATATCTAGGAAACCTGCCCACTGCTTGGTACCCACTTGGAGTACACTTGGGGATTTGGTATCTTCACCAAACCTGTCAAGTAGTATTCCGATCTGTCCCACCATTCCCAAGTTTATCTTCCTGTGGAAGGGACCAAACACTGTGGAGGATAGCTTTAAAGAGGGACAGCTTCTATAATAGATACCACTGTCTTGCTATATAAAGATGTCTCTCATCCAGACTATTTCAGATATTGGTGGGAACACAGGATTTGCCTCGCCCTGATCCAGGGGTTATAGCTCCTACAGAAAACAAATAAGACTAGGCCCAAGCTCCCAAAAGGACTCCGACTCCATAGTAAAATCTGAGAAGAAGAACAGATCCCCGACTGAAAGAAAAGACAAGGAACAAGAGGAATCTAATAAAGCAGGTCAAGTCCTATACAGCTAATTATCCTTGATGAGGCACTAAGGTTGGACAGCTGGACTGAAAGGTCAGAAAAACCTGTCCTGGAAGATGCTATGTCTAATATCCACAACAGGAAGGGGCAGCTTAGGCAAAGAAAGAGTGGTCAGTATTAGCCGGGGAGCAGGGACAGTTAACCAAAGCACTGGACCTCCCATGTCCATGACCATTCATCTTCTACATGCACCTCTTAAAAGTAAAACCAAAAACCTGCCAGTGAGGGATGCCCCAAAAGAAACCACACCCCTTCTTCACTCCAGGTCTTTCCAGTGAGTTTAATCTTAGCCAGAGCAGCACCTTAACCTAGTCCAGCCTCTCAAAGGCCATTGGCTAAAAAAAATTCCCAATCAAGCCTCTAGACAGATTCATAGGAAAAAGAAAAGGGAGCTAGGCAGTGGTGGCACGTGCCTTTAACCCCAGCACTCAGGAGGCAGAGACAGGGGGATCTCTGTGAGTTCGAGACCAGCCTGGTCTACAGAGTGAGTTCCAGGACAGGCTCCAAAGCCACAGAGAAACCCTGTCTCGGGGGAAGAAGAAAAGGGGGGAGGAGTCATATTTTCCCTCACAGGTGAAGTTGGAAGTGGAGATAAATATGTAGCACAAAACGTTTAATAAGTGAATTTGCAATTATATGAATAGTGCAGAGATATTTAGACTACAGTCAATAGTTAAAATTAACGATTCATCACATTAAAATTAGAATAATCTAATGAAGAAACTTTGATTATGACATGGAATTTTGACACAAAACAAAGCCAATGGGGATTACTCTAGATGTGTTGGAAATACTGGATTTGCAGATGTTTTATATAAATTAACCTCTATCAGATTATCATCAGGATTTTTAAATACAAGGCATGGAAGTTTATAGATAGAGCTGAGACTCTTAACACTTCAGAAGTTACCATCACAAAGGTATACATGGCCATCAGACAGGCAAGAAGGGGCTTTCAGGAAGGCTAATGCACCAACACAGCTAAGGCTTAGCTGGGTGAGAGAGCTGTACACTCAGGCTGCGACTGGAGAGAAAGCCTAGTTTCGATCCTAGCATCTTTTTTTTTTTTTTCTAGGCGTTAACAAGTTCCCTGAGCATCTGCGGAGCATCTCCAGGACCTGTACACGTTCTGAACACCTTCTAAATGTAACATGCAGTAAATCAGAATCAGCACAAACGAAGACTGTTGGTACAGGACTTTCAAAACCCACCTACTGCAGGGAAAGGCCAGGACTCATGGTTACATAAGAGTTCTTTCCCTAGTCAGCTGCCTCGGCTCTAAGACAGAGCAAAACCATAGGAGGAAGTTTCTTCTTCAAGCTCCTAAATAACAAAAATAAATGTTACAAAGGTCACACACTCTAACTTGCAAGGAAGTCCTTGTAGCCCTCACTCAGACACTGTGTCCTGTTGGACACCTTAAAGACTCTGGTTGGTTTGTGCACAGAAGTGCTCCCAGGTTACACCTAAAGGGGTAAGAGGTGGGCACAGTTTGATTAGGGTACAGGCGTGTGGCAGCAGTAAGAAGAAAAAGCTAGCACTAAAGGAGGGACCAACAACCTCAAAAGCATTCCTAGTGGACCATTCTGCACAAGCCCAGTTGCCCCAAGAACAATGAAGGCTCCTATAAAAAGAGCATATGCAATGACCAATGCTTCCAAGCGAGCCTCAAAAGAGGCAAACTCTGAGTCAAAATTCAAAGAATGAGGACAGCGAAAAGCAATTTCAGATTATGCGTCAATTAAAATCACTGACGTAATTCACACGAAGCATGACACCAGTGACAGCCTTGGGATTACTATCGATTTGGACTACGATCAGTGCACAAAGTAAGACTTTCCTCTTGTTTTTGAACCTGATTCCTTCTGCTGCAACACAGAGGCTCTCAGGAAGAACTTCAGAAATCTCACGGTGGGCGCTCTCACCCCCAAACACTTGTGTCATATCAAGTTTAGCAGTCAGAAACCCTCCAAGTAGGTCAATGGTATTTTTCAGTTCATTTCCTTGAGGAAA
Organism: Microtus ochrogaster; assembly: GCF_000317375.1. Lineage (NCBI taxonomy): Eukaryota > Metazoa > Chordata > Mammalia > Rodentia > Cricetidae > Microtus > Microtus ochrogaster. Next base: position 121,936,307 of record NC_022009.1, on the reverse strand, counting down.
ATTGAGAAAGCACTGCTTCATACTGGAGCCTTCAGGGTGTGAATTAAGCCTTCAGGGATGAAGAAGGGCTGGGTGTAATGTTAAGTTATAGATCTTATCTCACATGTGTGAGGCCTGGGCTCCATCAGTAACAGTGAGGGGGGAGGTGGATAAAAGCATTTCTCATTCAAATAGCAAGAGTTATAATCTTACAATAGGAAACAGAGAAACAAACAAGTAACTAGTAACTAGATACATGACACCAGTCCCTAAGTTTCAGTCATGCCCACATGCTCCAGTCTGTGTGTGTGTGTGTGTGTGTGTGTGTGTGTGTGTGTGTGTGTGTGTGTGTGTGTATCCACTATGGAACAGACCTAGCATCCAATTCCCACTTATAACATCAAAGTAATACTGTAACTAAGGCCTAGGAATATAAACACATTGGGAGGGGGCCTTGAAAACAGAGCCAAGCTCCTATCATCACAAAACAAGATCAATTTGAACAGTGCCTTGGACTTTTGAAAGGCCTTTGCATACAGCACACCAAGTGGACCCCTGGCTTCTCTAGGTGGAATTTTCAGGAGGGTTCACACCTTCAGAGCGTAGCAATCATCAAAACAGAAAGAGCAACAGGGCAATCAAAACTCGAACACAACCCAAGTTGAGGCTGAACAAAGACCCAAATAAGGAAGTGGCAATTTTGAAAGCTAAAGAGAAGGAAGAAGAAGCGGTTATTCCAGGAAATCTGGTCACATTCCAGAGGGATCTTCTCTCACACCCACCTGTTAGCTTCAAATCCTGAGGAAGTGGAAAACTCAACCTGAGCATGTGCAGAAAGATAGCTCTATACTGCCCCCTAGTGCTAGCCAGGCCCACCTCTCCTTAGGCTGGAAAGGGTAAGGTGAGTTCCTCTGCTCTGCTCGCCACTTACTTCCTGCTGCCAACACTCCAAGAGCTAAACATAGCCATATCCTCTGCCCACAGATTAGGAAACGACTGAGCTATTTTTAGCATCATACATCTTAGGAATGAGAAAGAGCCAGCCTCAGATGGCACCAGAAGGTGTGTGGCCTGCCTTACTGAACTCACCTCTCCTGGAGATGTGGAGCAACCCAGCCGCTGTAGGCAGCTGAAAGTTCCAGGGCTGTCACTGCCAAGTGCTGATAGATAGCACATGGATCACAAGAAAGGACCACAAGGAAAGAGCAAGGCCATGCACAGGTCCTAAGGAGTCTGAGAGATGCTAGGACACGGCAGTCAGAGATGAGGGACCAGGGACAGGGAGAAGAAGAGCCAGCACACTCGTGCCATGAAGAAGGTGATCCAGTAAGAACTGGACATTTATTTTGCACACTACAGGACAAAAGTTGGTCGGATCTGCTTCCTGCCTAGGTATAGCTGGCATTGTGGCTCCTTTGACCCCTCAGCCCTCTGCAGGCCATATGATTACAGACAGATTGCTAGATTGCCCTTTGATCAAGTTCAGGAGCCTACAGATGCCACATACCATCACATTAGCTAGGGGTAAGGAGCGGGCACGGCGATAAGTGTAATACTGTACCCTGGCACAGCGAGGGATAGTGAAGAGTACTTATGCATTTTTGGACTTTTTTTTTTTAAAGACGAACACTTTACAGAACTGAAATCCAGATATGGAACCTTGAAGTATCCCCTATATAGAGAAAATGCCACTGCCAGTTAGACAATGTTTGCGCTTGATTTTCAACCTGCAAATGCTGTTCACAGACTTCTTACCTGGCTAGTGAGGTTGCATTGTAAACAGATGACAAAGTAGAAAAACATGTCCATTTCTTTCCAAATAGCGGCACTTGTACACAGGGTGTTTAATATTCCAGTTTCAGGCAGCCTACATTAGCATTGTGGTTTCATGTGCAGTATAAAATTTCTATTTACAAAAGAGTCTCCAGAATTACTTCATAATGGCAGATCAAGAGCAAAAGACTTCAGAAATGGCATGATGTAAATCATATGGGGTTCAGAGGCTAAGCAAATTACACACCCGAAGCTTCCCTGGCCCTTATGAAAGAAGCCTTTCTCCAGCTCTGTGCAATCCCAGCCCAGGGGAACTTGCATCTGAACGTTTTCTAAACATTTCAGGTACACTTGAAAGCTGAAAGTAATTCTCATTTCCTATGCCGGATTAAGTCGTTTCCAACACATACAAAATAGTCATTCACGAACACACACACAAAAAAACACACCACCAATAGGTGAGGACTTCTGGGCACAAAGGCACGTTTTTAAAAAAAACAGTTCAAGAGAAAAACCATCACTGCTTGCCTTGCAAACGTTCAAGTGGCTTCTCGACCCCTATCTTCTCACCTAATTCTTAATTGGCGCCTGCCTTCCCATAGACAACGTTTTAGTTAAGAACGCTGATGTCTTTCCTGAACTCACTCTACCCACAGCCCCGGATACCTGTGCAAAGTCAAACTTGCCACAACTCATTCATTTCCTTCTTGAAAGGTGTTCTTTTACTTGTGTCTCTGGCCATATGCCACCCTGCCATGTCTTTTCCAAGCCTTCTCACAGCCCCAGTGTCCTCTCCACGCTGAGGTTGTGGGGCATTCCGGCTCGCGCTGCCCAGTGAGTTTTGGAAGTTGCAAACTCCCTGTTTCCCCACAGCTAAAGTGCACGCGGACTCACAGGACTCCATCTGCAGCGCCAGAAGCGCGACCATCAGCTCCAGGGTTGAAGGAAAGACCCCACACGCCACCGCACAATGCCAACCGGAACACACGGAGAGACGCGGGAAGGGGGAAGAGGGGGCGAGACTCACCGTTCTGCTCCTTGTCGCTGGAGAGCTGCAACTTGCTGCTCAGGTTGGACTCAGCCCGAGTCCCGGTTCTCTGGCCGGCCAGGGCAGATGTCAGCAGGAGGAGGCCGAGGAGGAGCATTTGGCTGACTGGGGTGAGGGCTCACTCGCGGCGGGCACTGGGGAAGCGGCGAGTCCGAGGCTCAGCCCAGCCTGGGGAAGGCTGCGCTGCAGTGGAAGCGCCTGGCCGGCTCTGGCAGCGGAGAATCGCAGGGTAGTTTCCACATAATCCCATCCAAAACTTTTTCCTAGAGCCCTCTTCTGTGTCTCCAGTTTTTGAAAAGGATCAAAGCAAAACCTGGACCTGAACCAGTTTCCCAAGGTTTAAACAAATCCTGAGCTGTGCCGAAGTGCCGGGGGTGGGGGGGAGGCGAGGGAGGAAAGAGGGGGTGGGGACGCGGGGGAGCCGCGAGGAGTCGTGGCGACTCGCAGGGAGCACCTGTCAGTTTGGGGGGCTGGACGCAGGCGAGGACTCGAGGTCCCGCCGAGCCAGTCTGGAAGCCAGGTCGGCAGCGAGGCGAGCACCTTGGGATCAATGACAAAGCTGCAGAGCGGGGCGGCCGGCGGCGCCCCACCCCCACCTGGGGGGAGGGGACCGTGCCCGGCGAGCGCCGCGCGGGTCCTGGGCGGGCAGGGAGGCCGCGGGGGCTACTCGGGGTTGGCCCCAATCGTCCACGAAGCCGACACCTAGCTGCGGTCGGCGGCCACCGAAGTCCTCCCGGGGACGGTGTACGCTCTGCAGGAAGCCGGGAGACCCAAGGCGGCTCGGAGTCCCGCGCGCTCGGGTGCCTGAGCAGCAGCAAGGTTGGACGCACGGCTGGGGAGCGGTGGCCGCTTTGCACTGACTGCGCTGGGAAGGCCTGGCGGGCCGGGACGACCGCGTTTGTCCCCTCCCCGTCTCCACCTTCCCCCAGCGGGCGGCGCGCGGGGCGCGGGGCGGGCTGGCGGGCGGGCTCGGGGGGCGCGGGGGGCGCGGGCCGCCAGCTGGCGGGCCAACAGGTGCTGGCGCAGACAGGGGGTGCTGCGGGGCCCGCGGCAGACTGAGCCTACACTGTGGCGAGGAATGCCGCCAGGCGGCCCTGGCTTCCTTTCCCCTGGGGCGCCCCTAACCCCAAATAAGGAGCCCGAGGGCTGCTGAAGGGTGCTGCAAAGGCAGAGAGAGCGAAGTAGGAGAGGACAGCCACTCCTCTTCTGGCTCTCCCTGGCTGAGACTTGTCTTTCATTCCGAAGGGGATCCCCACTCCCAAAGAGCTTTGCCAGGACTCGTGGCCAGAGTTCTGAACTGAAGAAGGGAAGTTGAACGCAGGATCCTTCTAGAATGACTCTTTCTGGACTGGGACGAATAAAGCAAGAGTGAAGGTAGAGTCCAAGTTGTCACATGAATTGAAGCCTTGCGCCACTGGATCCAAATGCACCCTGTCAGGCAAGGAGCTGGGGTTGGAGCGTAGCACTGAGCACTGGAATCTCCGCTTCAGCAGTTGGGTACTGCATGAGAGTTTCCATGGAATCCAGCACCTACCTGGAGTGTCTGGGGACACCACGTGGCAATTCACATACTCTCCTAGGCTATCCCGGAGCCCCTGATATTTGCTTGCCCTTAAAGCACGAAGTGCTTGGTGCTGAGACCCAAAAGCGTTTGTTCTCACGGATTCGTCAGCAGAGACTGCATTGGGTCCACGTGCGATGCATGTGTCTGTGGCAGGATCTAGCATGCTTTCCTTATCAAAGCGCAGAAAATCCTCATGAAAGTGTTGAAGGCACAAGTAAAATGTGAGTCCTAAACAAAAGGATGCATCTTCTTGGGCAATAAAAATAAAGAAAAGAAAACTAAGAAAAGTTAAATGATATCTTAAACAAATGTCTTGCGGTGCCATCAGGTGTGTCATCAAATCTTTTGTCGAATCAATCAGTGCAAGCGCTTCAACCACAGAGCCAAGGGAACGCTGTTCCTGAAAACCAGGCATAATTCAGGACCAGGAACAAACTACGGGTCCAGTCCCTATGCTAAAACGTCAAGCCTTTCTGTTCTCGGACACAATTGGGCCTACCAAATAGCTCTCTCTGCTAAGCAGGTCCCAGTCCTCTTTCCCTGTCTTTTAACTGGGTAATGGAGAGATTGTTCCTTAGGATAACTCCTGTTTGGCATCCAGGGAGTCCTAAATTCAATCCCCAGCGCCAAATAAATAAAAGTACTACCGTTCTCCTGTGAAAACTTTACAAACATGTCCCATCCATTCATCCTTCTTTGGTTCCTACCTCCACAGTGCTGGATATAAAGACAATAAGTCCCTCGCTTAGACTTTGAGAGTATACAAGTTAATGGTACAAACCTTGTGACTTTGTTCAAGCTAGCAGCTCATCATCTTCGGTGCAAGTCGGTAACTGCACACAGGAATTCCAAAACTATTTTGTGCAGTTTTTGCATGTGCAATCTCCAATTTAATCAAAAGGAGATACAAAAAAGACATGCCTCCTAAATGGATCTCTTCACAATCCTTACTGTCCAGTCTTCATAATTTTCTTGGTTGTCAAATCAGGGATTTTCTAAATGAGCGTCTTGCGTTTCTATACAGTTGGCATTCTTGACCACCCACATAGGGTGTGTGTGTGTGTGTGTGTGTGTGTGTGTGTGTGTGTGCTCAGATTTAATCCATTTGCACTCAAGACTGCAAGGGGTGATGACTAAGCTTTATTTTGTATCTCTTCAGATTGGCCAGAACAGTGCCTGGCACACCGGGACCATAAATAAACACGCCGAGCTGACTGACAGGTTTCTTTATTGGACTCCCATTCACCCTGGAATTTCAGAGGAGGTTGTATTTGAAAAGTTACAGACGATCTACAATAGGACTCCACCTCTGTGTTTCACCTCATCCATATTCTACAGAATGATTTGACAATTGCCTTTATAAATAAAACCAGCCAGGTTCTCCTGAGTGACCCCAAGACAAAATCACATCCACATTGGCTGGTTTCTTCTCAGTGTACCCACATGGTTGCTGTTTGAACTGCTCTTGCCCCTGGCAAAGTTCTTTTTAACACTTTGTCCTTCTGCTGGTATTTTGTTCCCTTTTGCTTTTAAACTTTCCCCAGGAAAGTAAAACCCTTGCACTGAAAGTCAGTTTTACAAAATCCAGAGTCCTGCAATTACTAAACAATCTATTTTGAATGAATATGGCTTTGTTTTAGCCCAAGGCATTTTCCTTGAGGAATGGTATCCTTGCCGCCAACCAAGAAAAAAATCATTTCAAACATTCTTTGTGGTTTTCATGTTTTTTAAAAAACCGTAGGAAGCTGTGGGCATGGCAATCCTCCTGGATGGATTGGGAGCCAGTGCAACCTATAAATTATGACTGAAAACCGTGGCAGCATGCACTTGACTTCCGGATGGCCGTGTGGGGGAGGGGAAGAAGAGTCTCTACAATTTTTTAAAAACTGAAATAAGCCTCCTAACAAGATATCACACCAGTTAATCCTAAAATAACGAGAAGGGAAGAAGGGCAGGGACCATGGGAATGTATTTTTCAGCCAGAAAATCAAATAATACAAATTGTATTGTTCTTTTTCAGTATACTACACACACACACACACACACACACACACACACACTATTATTTTACGACATTTCACAGAACTTTTCCTCATTTAGTAGTAGGTAATGGAGCATGAGTTCTCGAAACTCTGAAACTTTTGTTCTACATAAACACCATGCGTCTTGTTTCCACCATGCTAGCAAGCAACAATTATACCCACATATGGAAAACCCTGGGCCCAGGAAATCATTACTAAGCAAAGCAAATGCCGCAGACCACAGAGAAATAAATGTCTGCTCTTGGGGGAAAAAATAGCAATAAATAAACGAAGCGCTCAGTCTGAAAGCGTTTCTCGCTTTCATCTCTTTTCTCTGAGCACCCATATGGGTATTAGAAGCTCTCCTTTAGTAATTAATAATAATAATTATTATTATGACAGCAAACCATGAGACTGGGTTTCCAATCTAGAAATAAGGAAGCACTTGTTCTTCCGTTCTCCTCCCCTGGCCTCAGGTATCACTTTCTTTCAGTGCCGTCTGGAAAAGGTTTGCCTTCTATGACAGATGGGAGACACGTTTGCTGAGGCCCTTCTCTCCGAGGAATGGAAACATGCTCGTTATGACTTTGAAGTTGGGTAAGAGAATGAAAGGTGGGGAGTTAGATGTGTGTGGTCCGAGACAGGATACACGGGTGACAAGGACAATTGTTGAAGAGGCCCTCTGTGGCCTTTTTTGCTGAAGAAAAGCTGCTGTTTCCTTTTGGAAATCCTAGTGACTATGGCCAGATTTTTGCAAACTCTCAGAAGTGCTTGTCTGACTCAGACTTCAGAGAAAGTGAGCAGTCAGCAGCCAGCCCCAAGAAAGGAGGCCCGGTGACCTCCCACCCACTGCAACACAAGATAGCTTCACAAGGAGCTGGGAGACCATGGGCTGAGTCTGCCTGTACTGCTGACAAACATCCCTCCCCTCTCCACCTCCTGTTCTTTTTCCTAGGAAATCAATCCTGGATTCTGTCCCAGACCCCTGACTGGTTTCAAATTCTTTGATTCTTTGAGCGATTATAGATAATGATGGCAATATATTTTGAACCTTGGGTGCTTTTATTCTAATGACCAGCATAGAAATTTCCTAGCCAGAGTCTCAGATGTCTTCGTGGCTGGCTAAAAAATTTCTGAATAGATGCTGCTGCTTAAACAAGTCCCATCAAATGTATTTATTATTATTATTATTATTACTGAGAAGTTTAGAATCAGGTTCTACTGATAATGCCAAAGAAGGGAGAGAATAGGGTTTGGAAATCACTGGCCTAGAGCAAGAATCACAAGTTTTATTGCATTCGAAAGACACTAATAAACTCTGTGTGCTGACCACATTTTAATTTTTAATAATTGGCTGGTATGGCAAGAACTCCAAGAGGAAGCCTGGCCCCGAGTCTATATCACATTAAAGCGAAATAGCTAGTGTAAAAACCGACTTGTAAATAATAAGGAAATAATATTATTGTCAGCCAAGAACAGAAGGTTGATCTCATGCTGTTCTATAGAGTCACACGGGTGGAATGTGAAGCAATCCGCAGAGCAAGGAGGATCCCATAAAAGCATGGACTACAACCCATCAGAGCTCTCAGCCCCATCAAGAGTCAGCCTGATGTCATTTGTCTCTCCCTCGCCATCATTTGTAGAATATGAAAGCCGCTGTCTCATGGTGACAAATCATAGCCAAGGGGTCAAGTCACAACCACAGACCCTCTGTTCTCAGACAGTGACCCTCTTATTTCAAAGGTCATGGGAGACGAGCCCTTATACTTTGTGATCATTGTCTCAAGCACAACCCTTTTTGGGGAAAGGAGGCTTTGTGGAGGACATAGTCTAAGGTCATTACCTCAAAGCCAGCCTTCAAAACATGCTGTTGACTTTGTGTACATTTCAAGTGTCGCATCATATCCCTTAAATACGTACAAGGAGTATGTGAAAGTTTAAGTGTATGTAAATATACATGTGTGTGTGTTTTGAAAGGATGTTGGCTACCCAATACAAAAGGCAGCTCTCGCAGTATTGACAGTGCCGTGGCTCACTTCTGAAGTTCAGGCTAGAGCAGCGAATCTTTATCCCCACGACCATGACCATCTTCATTTCCTTGCCATGTTTACAGTGAAAAACATGCTTCTTCTTTCCATCTTAAAACCGACCAATCTTTTTAAAGCCTAATTTAGAGAAGTTTTATTTCTTCTGGCAGAACTGGGACTGATGCTCTCTCACTTTTTTATACCCCTTACCCCTGTAAATCAAAGCTCCTGGAAAGGAAGGCAGCACCCCACTTCTGAACCTTCTGCAAGACCGAACGGTGAATTGGAGCTTCAGTGACTGCAGAGGTTGGAATGTTGCAAGTCCAGACAGAGCCCATTTTACAATTTGTTTGGAGCTATTGTTGGCCCCATTAGTGGCCATTCCTCGGCCACCTCTGATTCCGACTTAACATTCCTGTGACTAAATAAAACCTTTAGGATTAATTAACTTAACAAGCCACTAGCCCCTGCGAAACAGAAGCCTAAGAATCCTACTAGTAACATCGGAGACTTACGATATGACGTCCCCACTTTTCTACAGCCCTCCTACCTAATGTTTCTACAATGTATTTGAAAAGTGATTTTCTTTATTCTTCTCTTGGTTCTGGTACTACACAAGCTTCATCAAACTATTGCCCCATTTGAACTAGTTGTTTGGGATAACCAAATCTGTCTCTGTCTGAAGTCACTCATGTACACTCTTTTACTACCTTTGAAGTCAGCGCTGTGCTTATAGACATACACTCCTCTCTGTTTCTCTTCAGCTGCTCTTCTTTGAGTTGTCCTTGAAATTAGGGGGAAACGGTCTCCTCTTGAAGACTGCTCAAAAGCAAGCCAAAGAAATAAAAACGAAGAAATTATTCACATTCCATCCCACTTTTTGAAGATTTTTACCATAGCCTAGCAATTGTAGATGTGTTCAGAAACATATTATCACTTAATCTTCCCACAAAACCTTTGAGAAAGGGCATAGCTTTCCTCTTTCCTTAAAGATAGGGGTTCTCTGTGTTGCCCTGGCTGTCCTGGAACTCTCGATGTAGTCCAGGTTGGTCTTGAACTCACAGACATCCTCCTGCCTGTCTCCTGAGTACCGAGATTAAAGGTGTGTGCCACTATGCCTGGCTAGCTTCCCCATTTTACTATGGTGTGATGAACCAAGACAGGAGTGTTCACGTCCTCAAAGGGATGCAGTAAGGACAGTTTGTTTCGTTTGTGTTTCCCTGCTGACTTTAGTGAGACACCTTTGGGGCACAAAGCCCCCTTACCTGAAGATTTCTTAGGGTCTCCTTCTTGTTTTCCTCCTTCATAACTCCACGTCGTTCTCTACAGTCAAGCTAGAGACCCCGTAAACAAATCTCTCCCGTGAGTTTAGGAACGCTAAAAGAGGCTAAGACTCAAAGAGCTTAAGACGCTTAATCTTAATTGAAAATTCAAAAAGAAGAATAAATGTGGATCTTTAGAGGCGGTGCTGGTGACTAAGGCCTCAGGCACCAGTCTCTTGGTGCAGCCCACCCAAGTTTGCTGGCCAGAGTTGCCTGCTTGCAGGCCAGCCTAGTCATCTAGCGACGGCCTGAGTTTAGCCCATCTGTGGACAGTTAAGTCACAGAGTCTGTCTCTCTCCCTTTAAGGATAAAGAAAACCAACATCACTCCTCTTTTGCTACTGATGATTGCCACTGGACAGAAGTAGCATGACTGGGAAGAGGCCTCCTGTCTTCCCTCTTAGTTCTTCAGACTTAGGATCGTCTGTGGATGTCAAAATCGCTCACACACTCCTATAGATCGATGTTGCGCTTGCTCTCAGCCATGTGTTTCTGATTTAAAGTTCTGGGCGGAGGGCTTTCTTAAACTGTTTGGTAAGGCAAACTTGCATCCCCATTGATAACTTTACAAAGGTATTTTAGATTCCTCGGAGAAATTCCAAGCGCAAAGACGGCTGCTAGAGTGGACTGGTGAGTGGTTAAGCCCTCGGGCAAGCAAGTCTCCAGTTCAGTTCGTACTCCATAAAACAATTCCATTGGGGTCTGAGGGTGTGCATGTTCTAAAATGTCCCTGCTGGTGTCACTTTTGTGGCACCCCACAGCTCTCAGGGGAACATATGTCTGTCTGTCTGTCTGTCTACCTATCTTTATATCTCACATATTGCTTAAGACATATGAAACTTGAAAGAAAAATGCAAGAATAGGCAATTTATTTTTATTTTAATCATTCCATTTCATGCTCAGTGATGGAAATGATTGCACCATCTGAAAGATATCTGAAGAACTCAGAGCACTCCGAACTAGCCTTCCCCTTGTGCACTTCTAGATCTGTCTTTTGCTGCTTGTGTAGACTTCTGTTTCAAGATTCTTATCGTGGTGTTCAGCTAGGTTCAGCTCTGTCAGCACTGCTAAGAGACAGAAACTTCTCACGCCTCAAGGCCAAGTTAGTCTGGTGCAAAAATTCACCGTGCCTGGCATGGAGCCAAGGTGTACTGCCTAATTTCATTTTCTGTCCTACAAAGCCGATATCGCTTCACTGCGTCTTTGACTGTTGACTTATTTATTTATGTGTCGCTGGGGGTCACACCTCAGCTTCATCTGTGTTAGGCACACAGCCCACCCCTCTGCTTGGCTCTTACATTCTTTCTTATAAATTGACAATATATCTTGTGTAAGTTTGGAGAAGTCAAAGTGATATCATGGCTTATGAACACCGTGTATCATAGGTTAATCCAGCTAGTTAATAGATTAGTTTCAAATATTTAACCTTTTCATGAAAAGAAAATGTGAATTCACTTTCAAAGTGGTTTGAAGGTATCGAAGTCCCCGTGTTTACCATTGCCATGTTGTTCAATAAACTAAAATTTATCCCCCCCCCCCCGCCAGCCTTAAAGCTGCCAGACTTCACTCCCCGTTTCTAATCACTAACCCCACGTGATCACCATGTCACTCTTGGTCAGTGTGAATCCGTGGCTTTAGATTCTGCCTATGAGAGGGAGTGTGCAGTATTTGTGTCTATGCCTTTTTTCCAGTCCACACACATTCTCCTCCCCCTCTATATTGGCAAAGAGATAGAAGTTAACATTTGAAAGGCTACAAAGTATTTAACTGAGCATGCACGGCTACATTTTCATCCTGTGCCTTTTGCTTGTGGGCCCTTGGTTTGCTCGCATCATTTGGGTACTGCACTGCAATGAGCATGAGGGTCCTGAAATCTCTTTGACAGATTGATTTCAATTCATCAGTTGGGTAAAATAGTCATAGCAGTGTGGCTGGATCAAATGGAAATTCCATTCTGTAGGAGGCTTCACGCCGTTTTCCATAGGGTTCCCCTTGTTTACATTCCGGCCAGCGGTGAGAGTATTCCCTTTCCTCCACACCCTCACTAAAGCATTCTATCTTCTCTCTCTCAGATAAAAGTCATCCCAAGGGCGTGGCGTGGCATCTCCCAGTGGTTTCATTCCGCATTCCTTAAGGACACAGAACCACAAAGAGATTTTATAACCTAGGTCACAGAGTGTTTAAGTATGGAAGGCAGGTTTTGAAGTTGTTCTAGGGCAGGCATGGCTAAGCATTTTCTCGTCCCTGTCCCAAAACATCTCCTCAGTGGGAAGTAAACAGTACCTCTGGAAAACGTTTCAAATGGTAAGAATACATTTATATTAAACATTTGATGTTTATTTTGTAACTCTCCATAATTCCAGTCATGAACAGGTAACTTCCAATTCTGTTGCCCAACAAAATATCCTGGTTTTCCTTGCTATCAAAAGGATAGTGTTAAGTATTTTCTCTTAGCCGAACCTCTCCACCGACTCAAATAATCCCAATCAAACTATATTATTCTGAATTTAAAAACGCCCATGTTTAATGGAGTGCTCCTGGGTGATCCTGGAAACACATGGAGAGGGGAAAAGACGGAAGAGGGAAGAGAGGACCATGTGAAACTGGAGAGCACGTGGTCATTCTCTGGGGGGCAGTTTAAGTGGCCTGTGGGAGTGGTCCCGACCTTGCCTGGGCACCCTTAGGAACTCGGAGGTGGAGTTTGGGCTGAGGGAGCTTATGCTAGGAGCTGAGGTGAGGTGGGGGTGAAGTCCCCAGCCAAACAATCTGGACTTTTTGTATAAAGGGGTGTTAGGCAGCTGAGGTGATGCTTTGACCGAACAGGTAGTGACTCAGGCATAAACAGAAGCAGGTATCCAGACGATGAAAATGTCGGTATCTTGACTCTATTTAGTGGGACCTGGAGAAAGCGATGGGTCTCCCGAGAGAACACTGAAGACTAAGAACTAGTGTTCGTTTCTTCACTGTGAAACTCAGCCATAAAATCCCCGTTAAACGTGTGCGTTCGGTCCTGACAACTGAAACGAAGAAAGCGCGTGGGTTAGATTCAAACAAGCTCGGAAGGACTTACAGTGCAGAGCAGTCGCCGTGATGACTGTAGGAAAGGGAGCGTTACGAGTGGGCGACACATATTTGCTGTTGCCACTGCGATTATAACGGACTTTACAAAAATAGCCATCTCTCAGGAACATTAATAGCAAGCAGTTGGACCAAAGAAGTTACAATGTGAGTAAAAATACATCCGTGCAGCCTTCAACTGCTCTCTCTGAGTCTGCCCGGCCAATCATTCTGCATTTGCTTTAGTTTCCACCTCCAGCCTAACCCCTGTCTTCTCGAATTATCTACTCCCTGTGCAGAGGCCTCCCACCTGCTCCCTGCTCCCTGCGCTCTTCCACCCCTCCACAGTCAGGCGTCAGAGGACCAGCTTGATCTAGTTAGATCTAGATCCCTGTGTTAAAGGTTTCAGGCCACCTTGCCTGCAAGATCAAAGCTTCTCCGTCCTCTGATCAATGATCTGTTTTTCTTTATGCGCCCGGAGTCTCCAGCTCCGTGCCTTACGATTTCCAGACACGGTATATTGTGTGTGCTCGTACCATTCTCGGTGGGTTTTCCATTTTCTCTGATGCTCTCTCTGCATTTGTGATAATAATATAGGATAGAGTATTGTTTGGCTTTTATATTCTCTTTCCAGAACTTAACACATAGTGCTTACTGGTACAAAGTCTTTTATGTGAAAACCACTGTTGTAGAATTTCCTGTGTGTTTACCCTACACACACACACACACACACACACACACACACCACAAATCTACAGTATAAGCCCATAATGATCTCCTAAAGACACCAGGGGACAGCGAGTAGTTGCAGCTCCCAGTATCAACCAGCAGCACTGAGGAAGTCCCAGGTGTTAAGTTGTGACCCATACAATGGGGTTTGAGCCAGCATTTTTCCAGTGCCTTTTGAAAGCTAACTCTAAACTCCATGCACGTATCCTTTCCATCACTCACTTTTCCATTTAATAGACGATGCTCAAATACTCAGGGTATTTGAAATCGGGGTGAAAACTTGTTGAACATTTAACCAGCTGAGGAAACCTGGGAAGAAATTCAATATTCCCAGCATCCACTGTGCTACCATTCCATATAAATAACAAAGGAATTGTCTTCTGAGTCTGCGGGATTAAAGAGGATAAGGCAAGAAAAGTCTTTAGTGAAACAGTTTGCATACTTCAGACAAACAGCCTGTACAACCAGTTGCATAGCTGCACTTCAAAATAATGAGATAAACACTTTCCTTTTATCTATGAAATTGAATGGGTCATCTCAAATAATTAGTAGGATCCTTGGAAGCCATTTCTTCTCTCTCTCCCTCTCTCTCTCTCTCTCTCTCTCTCTCCCTCCCTCTCTCTTTCGAGACAGGAGCTCGTTTTGGAACTAGTTCTTGTAGACCAGGCTGGCCTGGAATTTACAAAGATCCACCTGCCTCTGCCTCCTGAGTGCTGGGATTAAAGGCATGTGCTACCATTGCCTGGCTCTATTCTTTCTTAAGGTTATTGGTAATCTGATAGCCAATTTTATGATCAATGGAGTCAAAACCAGGAAAAGACTAACACATTTGCTTAGCCAAAGAAACATGTTCTTAAGGTCTGTCAGTTTTGCCCATCATGTCAATGCCACAGAGCCTCCTGTCTTCTGAAAGCTTTGCAGAACAAATCCATAGCCTTGCCACACCCTGCGTTAATGGGTTTGTTTTCTAGTTTTATTGGAATATTTTCCTGGATATTGGCTATAAACTTTCAATGGAAGAAATTTACATTTTACTTTGTGATTTCTCTCTGTTAGCCATGTGTGTTCAAACACCTGTTCTACTATGTAGCCCTATCTGTGTTGGGAGCGGGAGCATGCCACACTTCACACATGTTTGACACATGTTTTAATACTTGTTGAGGGGAATTTTAAGAATCATGAAGTTACTAGATGTGCACACACTCATCCTCCTGTTTAGGAGGAAACAAAGATGTAAAGGCAGCCCCTTCTGACGCTGCTGGGGTGGCTGGAGCATGTGGAGTTCATTTTCTTGCTTGGCTGTCAGTCAAAGCTGGGATGGAGGAAAGGAAGAGCTAAATTACAGAGAACAGCAGTCAACCCGTACGATTCCCCCAGTTCACACCTACATCTAAGTGTAAATCGCACAGATAAATGGAAGTGACAATGTGTATGTCTTTGTGCAAATCTGGTGCTAAATTCCATTCCAACATCACTGGGCTGTCTCTGGGGCCTGGCAGACGGCCTCAGCCCATATTGTCTGACTGGCTTCGGTAGAGTTAATGCCTTCTGATGGAGAGGTTGTACACAACATATGGCTTCCAAGGGTCTGTCTGCTTAATAACCAAGCCATTTCATCCAAGATGTCATCATTTTGGCAAATAACTTATTAGAAAATAACTTTGCTTCTTGATAAGAAGGTAACGAATGCAGCCCTCTTTTTATTTTAACTGTGTATGTTATAGTCTAAAATGTGTGTTACATGTGAATGCATATGTTTATTAAATAGTTCTCAAACTGCTGTTGCATGAATAGGAGGTATTTTAAGACTTAACAATCTCTATAAGATATGGGTTGTATGACTTGTCATCTCTGTAACAAATTAGCTAAACAATAATTCATTTGAATTTTATGTGCTCTGGGAAAACTAATTTATTACAAGAGTTTATGCTGCAGCCCTGAATTAGTAGCATAAAAGAAAAATGAGCCAAATATGAGTCCCTATCAAGCACCAATTCATTACTTTAAGAAATGCATTTGCATTGATGCTTTATTCTAAGAAATAAATTTATTGGTTATATGGTTACAACAAACTGTCTTAATGATCTCATGACATCTAATTATGCATGTTATTTCAAATTCATAAATATTTATTCTCCTTAATGTCAGACTTTTAAAACCGGTTCAGGATTGTTTTTTAAATCCCTCTGTAGGTTTCTCCAGATACATATTATATGCTTAAATGATTCATTTGTAACTTGTGTGTGGGTGTGGGGTTTCAACCACTACTCCATCTAAATGTGCCTACAAAATTGATTGAGCAGATCAGAGAAGAAAGTTCACATGTGTTCTTCAAAACTAGAGTAAATTTTCATTTGTCATTTAGTTTTGAAATATTTGAAAAATGTTTACAATACAGCAATTGCTGGTCCAGAATACTAATTTGTTATAGGACACTATCACGCAACAGAAAGTATTCAATAACAGAAATACGTATTTTTCTTCAGATAACAAAAGAAAGAATGAAGTCAGCAAACAAGCAAGCAAGCAAACAGACTAACTAGCTGACTATAAACGCCCTGAGCGTTTATAACTGGAAAATGAAGTATACCTGAGTGAGTGTTTTCACTTTCCCCATTTTCCAGTTTACTCTACAGTTGGGTCCTTTCAACCACACTGTTTCTCTTGGTTCTCTTTCTGTGTTAAGATTGACAGATGATTGATAAAGAGACAGTAAGACAGATGATTGACTGGAGATGACAGAGGGCTAATTGATAGATATGTCTTCATGGGTTTCCTTGTGGAGGGAGAGTTGCTAAAGCTTCTCATGTCTGTGCTTGGATATATTTTTGGCCCAATAAACATAAATCTGAAAATATTAACGTTGTCTTAAGAAAAACTTATCCATGAATGAGAAAAAAATTAAAAACACATTAAGTTTAAGACAGAATAGAAGCGAGGTCAAAAGTAGGGAGAGTTTAAGATCATTCACCGAAATATACATGTATAGAAAAAAATCCATTAGTCTTAATGTTTAAAAATTTAGGACTCAGGTTATTAATCACTGTGTGTGTGTACATATGTGTTACAAAATGTTAGTGATTAGTTTCTACTTTGGTTGCACTCATGCTAACAAGGTCGTGTTGTTTGGACTCCATCGAGCAGGGTAAAACGATATTGATTGACAGCTCTGTCCATTCTTCCTTACATATGCAAATTATCTAACATTAATATTAATGCTTCTAGCTAATAGTTACCAGTTACTGAAGAAATATTTCCATTATCATTGCATAATTATAGAATGATGAATATTAATATTGTACAGATTAAATATATATTAAGACCACTGCATCTGCTAAAACTTTTCTCACTATGTGTGGTTTTAAATTTGCCCTCCACTTTTCTGTGAGTCTAATATTGTACAGTGACTCACTCACATTTATAACACCAGGAGGCACATAGAGGAGGTGCTGTATGTGTTGCTATAGTGACTGGTATGCATATTTTAAAAGGAGAGGAAGCATCATGCATTGACAAATGTAAAACATGACTTTCCACTAACTTTCACGCTGTTGAGGGGCAAGCATTACTTTATCTAAGGTCCTTGTAAAAATACAAATAAATCAGAATATTAGGAGTAATAAGATAAAATATTCATTTTCTTCTGGAAATTCCCAAGTCATTCTTAAGTAAGCAGTTTTGAGAACAAACAGGGTCTAGCTTGAGTGATTAACTTCAGCACTTATTCAGGGTTTACCACCAGAAGCTTACTGACAAGACTTGCTGGCCAGGAGTTGCAGGGATATGTGTGTCTTGGTCCTCCTAGCCCTGCTGTTTCACAGCCCTCCTGCTTGTAAGGAAAGCCCTTTACCAAATGAATCATCTCCAGGCCTTTTCACTTAGTAAACGCTATCGCTCTTCAGGTAGTGAGCCAGAATGACCGGTGTGGCTTCACTTTTGGCTTCAATCTTTCTCTCTTCTCTCTCGTTCTTGCTTTGTCTTTCTCTCTCCCTTTTCTTCTGTCTCTGCCCTCCTACCCTCTGTGTGTGGTGTGTGTGTGGCAGGGCAGGGTAAGGGTTGTGCTTCTGGGACTCAAACCCAGGCCAGTGACTCTGTCATCGAGCTATATCCCCTGCCCTTCAAGCACCTCATTAAAACCACTGTTAACTATGGTTTTCAGGTGCTGTGCTAGACCCTTAGGGTCAACGGAGAAAGCAGGAAGTGAAAGGAGAAGAAACACAGGCAAACCTTCAGACTCTCCTAGGCAGAGCTGCGGTAGAGAAGAATGAAACAGAAAAAGCTGAAAAGAAAATTACAAATTTCATTTTAAAAATGTTCGTTCAGTAGTGGGAATTGAGATTTGCAGGAGGATTGTGAGTTCCAGACTAGACTGGGATATGTAAGGAGGCACCATCTCCAAAACATTCTTCTGCTCTTCATTCCTATACAAGCAAATGCTTGCACTGGAAGGGCACCCTTTGATGTTTCATCAGATGTACATACTGAGGACAAGGAACACTTTTGCTATGCTTTGTACCACTGCCTTTCCTCTGTCTACCCGCATCCTGGTGGCCACTCTCCTGCCTTCCATTGCTGCTGAAAAGCTGGCATTGCTAGCATGGTACAGAAGGAGAAGCATGCAGTGTATCGTTGATGGTTTCTGTCGGTGGCCTTGATTCCTCCTTTTAACCAAGTTCGTGAAGAAGTGAATTATTCCTTCTTATTGCTGATAGTAATTGTATGTCATCCTTCTACGTCACTTGGCCAATGATAGAAATTTTGGCAAGTTCCAGGATTCTTGGTATTACAATCTCTCAACAATTAATATAAAATCCATGAAAATTTGTCCTACTTGCAATTCTTTGCATATATTGTGTGGTAGATGCATATTTTAATTTTTTTAAGTTTCTGGGGTTGGGAAATTGGCTTAGTAGCTAACAGCGCTTGCAGAGGACCTTTTGCAGAGGACCGAGGTTCAGCTCCCACGAGCTACATGGTGGGTCACAGTCAGATGTAACTCCAGTTCTAGAGGACCTAGTGCAGATATCAAACATTAATAACCACAAAATAAAATAAATCTTTAAATTAGTGCCATTATATTTGGGACAGTTTGCATTTATATTAACATTTTATTGTCCTACAATTGGTAATGTCAGCAACTTTTAACTTTACATATCCAAACATTGTGACTTTAGCTTGTGTCACTAGAGATGATGACTGGCAATGTCTGTCCACATTCTTCCTGGCCACTGAAAACACTTTGTTCTGCATATCTAGCATTTAAAAATATTTTAAATTGTGCGTATGACAGGGGCAGGTGTGTATGTGTGTATGATTGTAGGTGCCCAAGGAGACCATCAGATTTGCATTTTCTGGAACAAGAGTTGAAGACAATTGTGTTACCTCATGTAACTCACATATGTTTCCTGGGAACTGCAAACAGAATCTCTGTTCTTAACATCGGACCCTTCTCTCTAGCCTCATGGTTAGTGTTTTTAGTATGAGGTTCTTTTCTGCTCTTGTCTGTTGGGTGTTCTAATCAAAAGGCATCTCCTCTCTTCCCCTAGACAAAGGGCATTTTTTGATACTATTTCTCTTCTTTTGGCATGAAATTCTTCTCTAACTTCCATGTCCAGAATTTATATAGTTGTTTTTTTCATAGTGTCCCATAGATATGAAATATTCTTTTGTTTTTGTTTTGGTTTGGTTTTGATATGGAATGTTCTAACCATAATTTCATACTATTTTTGTCAGTATTGGAATGTTCCAATTTTTCTACCTTGTCTTCAAACCCTCCTGTTCTGACATCCCCTTGATTCATTCTATCGGTGAGGCTTTCCACACAGCTGTTGACTCACTGAATTTCTTATTTACAACATTTCAGTTTCATTTATCTGCACTATTTCAACTGTTGTACTGAATGTCACGTTCAGATCCCTTTTGACCGCTTTATTTTCTTCAGTTGCTCACCCTGCTCTCTGGGAATTCACTGGGAGTTTACTTGTGTCCTCCTCCATTTGTTTGAGCAGACTCGCAACCACTCTTTGTCTGGAGTTTGATTTCATCATTTTTATTGGAGGCAGGTAGCATGGGATTAGGAACTTTTAAAGGATTGGGTTGCCTTGTTTTCTCAAAATTCCTGT
The DNA here is from genome assembly GCF_000317375.1 of Microtus ochrogaster. NCBI lineage: Eukaryota > Metazoa > Chordata > Mammalia > Rodentia > Cricetidae > Microtus > Microtus ochrogaster. The sequence continues at coordinate 121,916,666 of NC_022009.1, read as the reverse complement.
TTTTCTGTTGAGGCTTGTGTCAGGTTATGCCATTCAGTTAAGTTTTTTGTTTATTTATTTTTAAACCACTCTTATTCTTTCAGTGAAAGTGATACAGCATTCAAAACCGGCTAAGTTGCTATAGGGCATAAGTGTCATGTGTTTTTTGTCAGGTTGTTGTTTTGATTTCTTCTTTGTTTATTTTTCCTACTGGATTATTCTTTGGAACACCAGGCTTGATTCCTTGAAATCACCTAAGAGTACAATACCGTCAGCCAAAGTAACCACTATCAAAGGATAGGCCCACTATAAAAATGCATTATAGCCTAATAAAACACAAGACTTTATGCTTGGTACTCGAAAGCCTCTTACACTCAGGTAATTAAGGCTCAGTTGTTTTTAGGAGATAGAGAAACACTGACAGTGCTGGGTGCGCGAATACCTTAGTACTGTGAGCATGAACGGGAAGCTGAAGAAGCAGAGTCAAGTTAGCAATTACTGTTGAGTTAAAATAGTTGAAGAAAGGAAAGCAGAAATGTAAACTGAAGGACAAGTGGGGACATGATGGAGGAAGTTTTGCCTAAATGTAGAATGAAAAGAAAAACGCAAACAAATAGAACCAAATGATCCAAAACAGCCTCTAGGAGGCTGGGACACAGAGAGCTCATTAACAAGGCTGCTCCGTGCCCTCTTGTTAAGCTTGTGAGAAGCGAGGTGAAAAAGAAGAAAATATGGACAGGAAACAGAAAAGAAAATAAACAGAGAGAGGACCAGAACAGAGCAAGACAGGTGCATGTGTTGGAATGACATGTCTGCAGAGACATTTGATGAAAAGTCTTTCTTCTTGGTGTCTATCTATCTGAGTAGCTCAGCCTTCCATCCGGGACTTCCAGATGCCTACCAAAACCCTAGGTACTTGTAGGAGGCTGAGTCCCAATGCTCTTTACACGTCTGAGCAGTCCTTCTGGTTCAAGCGGGGAATGTTCCACTTCAGACCGCCCTTTGGAATTCCATGCTAAGGATGCTTCTCTGGTCAGCATGCTGTGCTGTGCTTTATAGGTGATGTTGTGGCTGCTGATCATACTTTTGTGTGATCCCTTAGAAATCTGGTTCCAAATACTGGCCCTGTCTCAATTGCTATTTATGCTGGTCAGTTTTTATTGTCAGTGACACAAACTAGAGCTACCTGAGAAGAGAGAACCTCAGTTGAGCAATTGGCTCCATTAGATTGTCCTGTGGGTAAGATTGTTGGAAATTTTTTTCATGACTGTTGACTGATTTAGAAAGGTCCAGCCCATTGCTGGCAGAGCCGTTCCTAACTAGGTGGCCTCTGGTTATATAAAAAAATGAAAAGCAAGCAGAGCAAGGCAGAAGGAGCAAGAGATTAGGTTGAGTCCCCCACAATCTCTGCTTTAGTTCCTACCTCCAAGGTTCTCATTCTGATTCAGTTCTGCACTTGCTCCCTCTACAAGGATCTGGAAAGAGCTATGGCTCTCCTTCCTCTGGAAACCTCAGAGCACTCTCGGATCCATCAACCTTTTTTTTTTTTTTTTTATTTTGGGTCAACAGCATCAGGAGCTTTTCCTGTTGTGGGTTCTGTAGAAGTCCTGTGAAACATACTCATTACCAATAAAGAGGATTTTATTTCTTTATCCTCAGTTTTTGTGCATTTCCTTTCTTTTCCACCTGCATCCTTACAGTGATCAGAGTATACACTACCATGTAGTAAAAATAAAAGTAAGATGTTGGTCACAGTGCAGATCCTGATCTCACAGAGTGTGCATTCAGAGCTATGTCAAAACCTGTTTGTCTTGGGCCTAGAATGTAGCAAGAAAGGAGCTTGAGTCCTAGTAGTCCCCCTAGGGCATGCTTCCAATGATTGGGTGATTCCCCACTGGCCTGACCCCTCAATAGCTTCACCACTTCAAAACAACATGATCCAGAGGACCACAGCTCTGGTACATGGACCTCTGGGGACAGTCCAGTTCCAAACTAGCAACAACTATGCATGTCCAATTTGTAAAGATAGGTATAGGTATCTCCCCACACCAGGCTTAAGATACGGTAGCCATTCCATACATATTTGCTAAATGGATAAACGTGTTATCACATGTACAAATTTGAAAATGATTTAAAACAGAGGAGCACATCTGGACATGGTGGCTCATGCTTGTATTCCCACATTCTGGAGTCTAAGGCAGGAAGATCACTGTGTTCAAGGCCATCCTGGGCTACAAAGTACTTTTAAATAAATGTTTGTTAATGTCAAATTTAGACATACTAGTTATGGACACAGTTCTAGGAGAGACATAATTTTAATTAATTTATTTATTTATTGATATTTCGAGACAGGGTTTCTCCGTAGCTTTTGGTTCCTGTCCTGGAACTAGCTCTTGCAGACCAGGCTGGCCTCAAACTCACTGAGATCCGCCTTTTGTTTTGTTTTTTTTTTGAGAGGCATAGTTTTAAAGGGACAATTTTTCACCCCATGAGCTCATGGGAAAGGCAGCACTTGAGAGCTCCATATGTAGCAAGCGTGAACGACAGAGCTTTGCTTCTCCATGTGTAGAACATAAGAATTGCTTAGCATGCTTTTGAACAAATGAGCTTCCCCAAATGTTAGAGTGCACAAACATGAACAGAACATATCTGTGATGCTTGCTTGGAAGCTGTGGCATTAAATCAACTATTGGGAAGTGACCGCTATTCCTATTTCCATAATATAATCATGTCCACATAGAAAACGTGTCTCATGAAGAAATTATACACGCTGTTGCCATATATGTGACAGTCATGTCCACATAGAAAACGTGTCTCATGGAGAAACTATACACGCTGTTGCCATATATGTGACAGTGTAACGATTAAACGTTTGTTTTTCAAGTTTTCATTAACAGATTATTAATTTTCAAAAGGAATATTAAGATCTTAATAAAGAATAGAGTGCAATGAGTTCCCCCATGTAAAGCATCACTAGTAACTTCTTTATCCCACATTTCCCTTTTCATTGACTGAAAGATATACAGGAAACAAGCATAATTGCTGATACAGAGCAAGATTTAAGTGAAGCCAAATGTAATTCTTACTTCTTTTCAAAATGGTAGTTCCCATTGTAAGCGTTATGGCTTCGGGAGGAATGTGGGACTGTAGATTAGCCACAAGGGGTTTGCTTTTCTGAAAGGAATATCCCTGTTAAATTTATCTGCTCAGCACACACCTACTGCGTGAGCGCCTGACACTTGAGTGCTCAAAACTAAAATGAAGAGAAATATGTAGTTTTTACTTGGTCTATTGAGAGCTCGTGTTCATAATTAATTCTACAACAAAATGCAGATATTCCAAGGGGGAAAAAAATACAAACATACAGAGTATTAAATAAAATCTATAGTGTAATCTGTCTAATTAATTGTAAGAACAAAACTGAATGTTGGAAAACTAATGCCAATTGTTTTTTACCAGAAGGCAGGGACCTCTGTTCAATTCAAAGGTCACCACTTATAGCGTTGATTTCCTTGATCGGCCTGCCTCTTTCTTCTTTCACTACCTTACCAGCAAACCTCTGGCCTTTGGTAATCTCTGTCTCCTCTCCACACTATCGTACTTTTAGGGCAGAGTTAGGACTAAGAAACTGAAAATCATTCAGGCTATTTAGTTTTTAAAAATCTCTTTCTTAGGATATTAATATGTCTTTCCATCTCTTACTCAACCAGGGTAGGGATAGAGAAGTAGCCAGGCAGAAATATTCAGCAATGAATTAGGTAGTTAAAGACAGTAGAGAAGACAAATCCTCCAGCCGTACATCAGCACATAAGTTAATGGTGAAAGTCATTGTCAACCTCACAGCATTATGAACACATCTCCACATGTGTCTATGACGAGGATGTGTCCAGAAAGATTTAACTGAGCAGAGAAGAGTCGCCTTAAATCTGATCAGCATCATACCTTAGGCTAGAGATTAGGACCGAATAAAAGCAAGATAGAAATAGTGAACGGAGCACCAGCATTCTCGTGTTTGATTCCTCACTGTGGGACAGAGCTGACTGGGTCATTCTATATTCTTCCTACTCTGCCTTCCCCACTGCGATCTTCTGTACCCTCAAACTGTGTTCAAGTAAATCCTTCCCTGTCTAAGCTCCTTTTGCCAGATATTTTGCTAAAGAAATGAAAAGAGTAATTGATACACTCATGTTCGCACATAATTGATGAACAAAGTTGATTATATCTTCTCTTTCAAAGGACGGGAAAGACAGAGAAGGAAATAAACTTCAACGCCTCACTAGAAGAACCCCTGAGAAACTTCTCTCCTATAAAGCACTGATCATAAGGCCATTATAAGCGAGATATGGAACCTTGTACCCAATCTTTGTCCTAAACTTTGGATCCCAGGAACAGTAGTGACAGACTAGAACCTGGATGAGGGCAAGTATCCAGGCTGCATGCTGAGTAAGAGTTTATCTGCTGAGAGCCAACTTATCCACTCAAGAGGTAAAGACTTCTGGGACCACTCTGAGGAAACAGAACAAAGCCAGTGGATGACATCATGGCCCAAACTGTTTAGTTACACACATCTCTTGCCCTTGGCCCCCGTCATGTCTTTATTAAAGCTTAAAGTTCATGCCAATGCTCTAAATATGGACTTGAGGATTTGGGACTTTTTAAATCTATTTCTCTGAACATGTCACATTGGTTATATATTATCTTCCTGCCCTTTTGTCTCCAGTTGGGACTGTTGGGAGCTGTGGGCTCATGATGAGGTGATTTTTATCACCAGCTTTGTATATAAATTGCAAAGAGTGAACTGTGTTTGGACATGGAATTCTTCTGTGATACCACAAACCAGTTAACAAAGATTTGTTTTGGTGCAAGATGAAAAACGATCACCTCTCAGCCCACTCACTCTAAAAACTTGCCTTTTGGGGACCTCTCTTTGGTGTCTTCCCAACAGAATGGACCGAGACCACAACATTCCAGTGCCTCTTGTGTGTTAGCAAAGTTTCACGCAGAGCTATTGAACAGTTGCTCCCATCAGAGGTCATAATTCTAATCGTACAAAACTCCTCCAGATCCCGAGTCACCCGTGTTTTCTACAGTTTGACAAAGGAGATGGGCAATCTGCCTACATTCCCTGACCCACCAGATCTGACACCCTCCTGCTCCCATTATGTTGATGCTGGATCCATATGATAGAAATAGGATAACTTCTTAAGGGGCTGGTGGCGCAAGGGACCAAACAGTTCCTCCAGGGCTGGAGTTGGAGATTCCCCATTCTGCTCTCCCTCCCTCAGCTACAACACTGTTCTGTTCCCTAACACAGGCAGTAAACTGTTTCTATTTCTTTACAATGCCTACTCAGGTCTGCTCCAGCTGTATTCCTAGTGCTCCTGAGCTGAGTTCTTTCCTGATGACTCCTACCTGGCCAGCTTCCAAGGCTGTTGGCCCCAGCTTTGGGAAGCCGTCCCATTTCTTCAAGGACTTGTCCCTCCCCCAGCAGCTGCAATCTTTGATTGGATTGTCAAGCAGCCTCAGCAGTAGACTTTGACTCTTCTAGAAAAGGACCAATCCCCAGTGTACCAACAACCATTCCCTCGTGCCCCAGAGGTCACTCAATCCCCAGTGTCAGCCACTTCTGGGAGAGACCTGACTTAAGTGCTCATTGCCGTGTATCGACTTCTATGTTTCTGGCAAGCTCACAAATGTTCCATTCTTTATCCTTTTTTAAAAAAATTTATTTATTGTTTTTAACTGAGTTATATACATTTCCCATACTCCCCTTTCTTCCTTTCCTCTCCCGTTTCACCTTCTCCCCTTGCCCCCCACACTCTCAATGTACTCAGGAGATCATGTCTTTTTTTTCTCTTCAGGTATTTCTCTCTTAGGGTCTTCTTTGTTGTCTAGGTTCTCTGGGTTGTGGTCTGTAGGCTGGTTCTTCTTTGCTTTATGCCTAAAAGCCACTCATGAGTGAGTACTTGTTTGTTTTTCTCAGTCTGGGCTACCTCACTCAGTATGGCTTTTTCTAGTTCTGTCCATTTGTGGATCGGCGTAAACAAATGCAAGGCAGATACTAAAGAATATATACAGTTTTAATGTTTAAACAAACTTACAGAACCATGGTTCCCGCTTAGCCGTTTCACAGGAGGCAGGAAAAAAGGGAGCATGCAGGCTCCACAACCCCGATTTATCAGTCAACATTCGCCCGAGGCAAACCCGCCCCCTAAAGGGGCTGGCTTAACCCTACATCTCCCCCTTTTGTCTAAATAAGACAGAACTAAACCAAATACAACTATAAACAATAATAACAAACAATATTGAGAACAAAAGTTTTGCTAGACATTCTATCTCAAGGAGTCTTAATAATGTAGAAAGTAACTACAATTAAATAATCTTCAACTCCGTCAAAGATCTGAGAAGGGAATAAATATTACTTAACAAAATAAGAGATATCCAGAATGTGCAACAAATGACAGAGACAACTGACTACCTGGGCAATCACCCAAAGTCTCGTTTGCAATGTTGAGTCAACCAACTTAGGCTAAGGCCTAATATAACTGACATACCATTATCAAATGCAAGGAACTTTCTTAGAATTATCCTACCCTGTCTTGGCAAGATAAGACAATCCTGTTTCATATTTTAGCCAGTAGTTGAGGTATGGGCTTTTCTTAACCCAAAGGCCAGTTCTGCCAAGAAGACAAGCTCCCAGTGGAGTGTCTTTGGTGCTCAACGTTCTCTTGGGAGTAGAGTGGTGTTGCCAGGAGTAATTGTGTCTCGTTGGCACAGAATTGTACCTTAGATTAAAGGCCATTTTCTACAGCTCTTCAAAGAGGCTGAAGATTATACTATCTATACTAAATATAATCTCTATGTATCTAAAAGACCTGATTAACCTAAAAATAAATATGACAAACATATAATTCTCAATACCTATCTAATTTGAAAACTAAGAGAATAAACAACTGTGCAATATGAAGACAATGATCTTCACCTGTAAACAATGTCATTACATATCAAATGTAAACAATGTTATTACATAAATAGTATCAGAGGTAGAAATGTACATTGTGATATGATAGATGTATCCATATAATATAAGTATACTCTTATACAAAAATAGAGGTAGGAACACTCACATTCAATATTCAATATATCAATATACAAGAAACAGTACCAATATAATTTTCTAAAAACAGTAAGTCACAAATACCAATCATCCCATCAAACCAGTTAATCCCCCCCTTTTTTTGAATATACCCCTAATTCCATACAATATCTCCCAATCCCCTCAACCCTAAACCAACCACTAAAAGATGTCCCTAACCCTGTGGGCAAACTCTGTTGGAAGAGGGGACGTCGTACTCTTAGATTGCTTCTAGCTGACATGGGGGCTACGTTCTTCTTAGGGACCCCTGTGAAAGCAAATGATGGTAAAATTCCCAAATTAACCTTTGTCCTAAGAAAATTATAACTAGTATCTGAGCATTTTGAGAAGGTCCGGCCAGGGTGTTGTCAAAAATGTGCATCATTCGAAATTGTCTCCTGCAGTTGGTACCAAAAAAAACAGTTCTAATATTAGCGCTTAAAAAAAAATTCATGACGTAATAAAAACCAGATTGATTTGATGTTGTGGGGCCCCATCTTCATCCTGGAAACTTCAAAGATTACTGTAGGAAAATACGTTGCTTGTTATGGGAAATTTAAATATTAACAGCAAGGACATATACTGACATATAAAGAAAGACACAGATATGAGGAAAGGCAAAGAAAGTTTATCAAGTATAAAATTATTCTTATTCTGTCCCCTTCCCCAACATAGCACATCTCCTGGCTTCCACTGAGAGGTCAGCACATCTTTGAAATAAATCAGTTGATTTAGTTCAGCAGACTTTTCCATTATCCAATGTCTTTCTGCAGCCGTCGTTCCCTTCTCATTGGCGTTGAGAAAATCCAAGGTTAACAAAGCATTATGTAACCTATTTCTGGGGGTGCTTTCTACCCCTTTCTGTTTGTTCAACATATCCTTTATAGTTCGATTTGATCTTTCTATGACTGCTTGACCTGTAGGATTATATGGTATACCTGTAACATGTTTGATATTGTAATAATAAAAAAACCATTTCATTTTCCTAGAGACATAAGCAGGACCATTATCTGTCTTTATTTGTGTAGGTGTACCCATGATAGCCATGACTTCTAATAAATGAGTGATTACTGAATCAGCTTTCTCTGAACTTAAAGCAGTTGCCCACTGACAGCCTGAATAAGTGTCAATGGTGTGATGAACATACTTCAATTTGCCAAATTCTGCAAAGTGGAACACACCCATCTGCCAGATTTCATTCCTATGGGTGCCCTTCTGATTAGCCACTGCTGGCAGTGGCGTTTGGTTATAGAAAGAGTAGGTAGGGCATTTTTTCACAATCTCCTTAGCTTGTTGCCATGTAATAGAAAACTCTTTCTTCAAACCTTTGCTATTAACATGATGTTTTTTATGAAATTCAGAGGCTTGTAGCACACTACCAATCAATAATTGATCAATTTCTGCATTACCTTGTGCTAGAGGATCTGGCAGACCCGTA
>NC_022009.1:121896313-121905239 GCF_000317375.1 Microtus ochrogaster | reverse complement strand
ATCCATAGATGTGGGGTGATAGACACCTCTTGTAAAATCTCCCACATGGTACACTCAAAAAAGCTGTTGAAATCTAAAAGAGTCACGTTCTCAGACATTTTATTTTAAAAGTAAAAATTCTTTTACCTGCAATGACCGGTTCCTGCCAGTGGTGGCAAAAGAGTCCACTTGAGTCCACGTGGCCTAAGTCTGAAATAAATGACTCAAAAACAAAAATTGGAGCAGACACCAGGCTGATAAGTAGCAATTGGGCCAGAAAGGGAACAGAGAGAAAAGCCACCAAAGTGAACAAATCAAAGGGATGCCGGCGTGTTTGAGCCGGCTCGCAGGGCCGCTGTCATGTGACCCGAGCGCCGGCGGAGGTGGGAAAGGAACAGAGACTGATCATGCTGTTACAGAGGCGCTGCAGATTCCAAACCGCCAGGGAGTGCTAGCTCTCCCATCCCACTTGGTTCTCTAGCAAGCTCCAGGAAAGATCGAGTCGCTCAGAATCTCAGCTGCTTCTGCAGTCAGTTTGCGCATCCAGGGAGACCTCCAGGGCGAGGTGCCACTGGGAGCAGTAGCCCTCAGGAGCCTCCAATTTGGGGCGGTAACCGCAAAGCCCCACGGTGCGGGCGCCAAATGTATAGGCATAAATAAATGCAAGGCAGATATTAAAAAATATATACAGTTTTAATGTTTAAACAAACTTACAGAACCGTGGTTCCTGCTTAGCCGTTTCACAGGAGGCAGGAAAAAAGGGAGCGAGCAGGCTCCACGAGCCCGATTTATCAGTCAACATTCGCCCAAGGCAAACCCGCCCCCTAAAGGGCCTGGCTTAACCCTACACATTTGCCTGTAAATTTCAAGATGTCATTATTTTTACCACTTCATAGTACTCCATTGTGTGGATGTACCACACTTTCCTTATCCTTTCTTCATTTCAGGGGTATCTAGGTTGTTTCCAGGTTCTGGCTACTACAAATAATGCTGCTATGAACATAGTTGAGCAAATTTCCTTGTGGTGTGATTGAGTATCCTTAGGTTGTATGTTGGGTCTTAAGGTAAATTGATTCCTAATTTTCTGAGAAATCACCATACTTATTTTCAAAGGGCTGTACAAGTTTGCACTCCCACCAGCAAAGCAGGAGTGTTCCTTTACCCCACAACCTCTCCAGCACAAGTTGTCATCAGTGTTTTTGATCTTGGCCTGTCAGATAGGTGTAAGATGGTATCTCAGAGTTGTTTTGATTGGGATTTCTCTGATGGCTAAGAATGTTGAGCATTTCCTTAAGTGTCTATAGGCCATTTGAGATTCCTCTATTGAGAATTCTCTGTTTAGATATGTACCCCATTTTTCATTGAATTATTTGTTCTTTTGATGACCAATTTCTTGAGTTCCTTGTATATTTTGAAGATCAACCCTCTGTCTAATGTGGGGTTAGTGAAGATCTTTTCCCATTCTGTAGGCTGTCATTTTGTCTTGTTTCACAGAAGCTTGTCAGATTCAGGAGGTCCCAATTATTAATTGTTTCTCTCAGTGTCTGTGCTGCCGGGGATATATTTAGGAAGTGGTCTCCTGTGCCAATGATTCAAGTATACTTCCCACTTTCTCTTCTATGGGGTTCAGTGTGGTTGATTTTATGTTGAAGTCTTTGATCCATTTGGACTTGAGTTTTGTGCATGGTGATAGATATGGATCTATTTGCGTTTTTCTACATGTTGATATTCAGTTATGCCAGCACCATTTTTTTTTTTTTTTTGGTTTTTCGAGACAGGGTTTCTCTGTGGCTTTGGAGCCTGTCCTGGAACTAGCTCTGTAGACCAGGCTGGTCTCGAACTCACAGAGATCCGCCTGCCTCTGCCTCCCGAGTGCTGGGATTAAAGGCGTGCGCTACCATCGCCCGGCTTGCCAGCACCATTTTTTGATGACGCTTTCTTTTTTTCATTATGTAATTTTAGTTTCTTTGTCAAAAGCCAGGTGTTTAAAGCTGGGCAGTGGTGGCACACACCTTTAATCCCAGCACTTGGGAAACGGAGGAAGGCAGGTTTCTATGAGTTCAAGGCCAGCCTGGTTTACAAGTGCAAGTTTCAGGACAGGCTCTAAAACTACATCAAAACCCACTCTCGAAAAAAAAAATCAGGTGTTTATAGGTGTGTGGATTGATATCCCATTCTTTATCTTAAATCATTCACTTCAAGGGTTTTTATCAAGCCTTGTCCTCATCTTTGAAACCTGCCCCAAACTCACAGACAACAGGAAAATCTCACCATCCCATCCTATAGAACAGAAATGTCAGTAATCTGGTTGTGATGATTCCCAAAGCATGGACGCTCCATGCTAACACCAGTCACCTGAGATTCCCAAAGCATGGCCGCTCCATGCTAACAGCAGTCACCTGAGAGATTTGGAAATAGTCCTGGTAATGAAGGCCCATGCCTAAAGCCCTGCTCCACAAGTGCCTCCGGGCCAGCCTTAGCTCTCCTTCTCTAGATACAACTAAAGTGACAGTGAAGACCATGAAGGAGAATTAATCCGTGTGACACCTTTGGGAAATGAACAGACAAAGGGGTCCAGTGGTCATTGAAGAGTTGGAAAATCAGTCCATTCCTTGGATGACAGTATTTCATGGCCTTAGAGGTCATTTATTTTATTTATTTATGAAGTCTCTTGCAGTGGATTTAATAAGAAATGTCCTACATGAGATTAGATATTTGAATACTCATTGCCTCATTGGTGGCACTGTTTGGGAGCCTATGGGAATCTTTGGGAGGTATTACCTCACTGGGGGATGTTCATCACTGCAGGCAGGCTTTGAGGATTTACAGCTTCTCCCCAATTCTTAATACATCTCTGCTTTCTTTAAAAGGTTGAAGATACGCTTTTTCAACTTCCTTATCTGGAACCATAAACCAAAATCAGCTCTGTCTTCTATAAGTCTGTTTGGTCATGGTGTTTCATCAGCAGGAAATGGTAACTGAAATACCCATTATGACAACACTACTTCCTTCCTGGTCAAAAAAGTTAAATCTAAGTCTACTTGTGTTCCTGAGTGGAGACCCAAGGTATTACATGATATTGACTTCTTTTTTTTTTTTAAAGTTAATCTAGCTGTGTCTGTCAATCACCTGACCAAAAGAATAGTCACCTGAAGACATGCTAAAGAGAGAAGATTAATTATGATTTTAAGCAGGTAATGTCTTTGTGCTTTGTTGCCCACTCTGTGCCCTCCTTGAAACAGATGCTTGAAACGGAGCATCTACTACATAGCAATACATCTCTGAGTTATTAAAAAGAGGAACCTCTTCCTAGCTCTATGTTTTGCACACTGACCCAAGCCGAACCTGGTTTCTCATGGACTCCAGTCTTTTGCTTTCTTCCTCTAGAAGTTACTCTAATTTGCCACACGGTTACTTGGGCATTTCACCCTTTTTTCAGAGGCAACCACCTTGATGTTTTCTAGTGGATCTTAGTAAGATTGCCCTGTGCTTGCTTTCAAATCTCTTTATATAAATTCTTTTGCTAATGAAACTAAGAGGCTATAGAAGGGAACCTCAGTTTCCCCAATCTCGGGAGAGAGCGGGTTACAGATGAAATTTCTCACCTAAAACATCTTTCTAGAAGATAGGCTAATTAAAGTGAAGTTAGAGTTCAGATGAAGAATAGGATGCTTGATAAGAAGACAGGCTGATGGAGGAAAGAAAGAACCAATCGTATCACATCTTCACACTGAAGGTTTTTTTTTTTTTTTTTTTTGCTTTCTGAAGGGGTTGTTTGTTTTTGTTTTTTTAGGCAGATCTCTTACGTCTTCTAGGCTAGCCTAGTCTATAGAGTGAGTTCCAGGACAGCCAGGACTATACAGAGAAACCCTGTCTCAAAAAATCCCCAAAAGAGCCAACTCTCCCCACCCAAACAAAACAGAACAACAACAAAAATGCTGCATTGAAGTTTTAACTGCAGTGCATGACATGGACATTCTGTAGAGCCCAGCGTGGTGTGGACCTTGGATGCAAACTTTCTGCTGCACCTCCTTCGACCAATAAAGGGAGAAATCATTAACCATGGATCATTACTATTGATCAAAATTTTCAGTCAGTTGAATAATAGTATGGGTGTTTGAAATGAAATACATAGCCACATTCATTACTATGGAGCTACCTTTTGGGTATTGTTAGCTTTAGACAAGGAAGGGACAGCGTGTACAGAAAACAGGGTTCAGCTTCTCCTGGTTCGTTTTCAACTAAGCAGTGAGACACAGTTTGGGGATTGTTTTTTTCTGGTGTAAATTATTGGAATTTTAATCTGACTCAGAAGCTGCCTCTTCCTGTTTTCCCTACATGCTGCCTACTCTTGACAGAGTGAGCCTAATTCTCTCACTGGGGCACGGGCAGGAGCTTTAGCTTTAAACAGAGGAAATTCGTGGAGGGTGGCAAGAGTCTTGCACAATTAACCAGTATTAATGGTTTTCTCAGTTCTGCCCCTGTAAGGTGATAGAACATAATCACTTGAGGGAACAAACTGTTTTTCAGGAGGTGATTGCTCCTGGCATAGCCCTGCCAGCTTTGATACTTGTCCTCATCTTGGGTGGAGACACGAATTCTGTCATAGCTTGGGGAGTCGTTTTGGAATCTCACATGAAGATATTTCTCCATCAGCCTTACTCTCCCTGAAGCCTGAGGTGACTGTGGTTTAGGTTTAGGAAAATGACTGACCCCCTCTGTTCTCTAATAGTTCTTCCCATTACTTTATGGCCCCCAATATGTAAGGACTATTGGGCAAGAATGGTTTCTAAGTGCTACTTTGTAGCTCCTTAGGGGAAATTACCAGCGAGATCCTGGTCAAATTCCAGAGTGTCAATTGAAGTTCTCCATAGGAAAAATAATAAAAGAAAAATAAATCGACAAAACGACCCCTATAGTAAAGGTGCCACAAGGTCCAAAGGACTAAACTTCAAGATTTTGAGAGTCAGCTTGCAAAGGAGGCCCAGTGGTTAAAAGCACACTGAATGTTCTTGCAGAGTGTGTGGTTTGGTTACCAGCACGCACATCAGACAGCTCATAACTGGCTGCAACTTCTGTTTCAGGTGATCTGACACCCGCTGGACCCAACAGGATCCTGTATGCCTGCGGTGCATATACACTCAGGCAGGCGTGCACAACAGGATCCTGCATACCTACGGTGCATATACACTCAGGCAGGCGTGCACAACAGGATCCTGCATACCTACGGTGCATATACACTCAGGCAGGCGTGCACACACACACTTGCACATAATATTAATAGGAAAAACTGAAAAGGAAATCTTAAAGATTATGGAAAATTAAAATGTTACACGTCAGAGACAAATTATCTTGGGCTCTTCTCATTTCTTTAAAAAGTCAGCCACTAAGCACACCTGCACCTGACCCTGACTATCACAGTTTTACAAAGGACTCTTGACAGATTTTCTTAACCCAAAGATAATGTCTAAAGTTCTAACAGACTTTTTCCTCTGTGCTGCTATAATCCCCCACCTGTGGCCCCCACCACTGTATTAGGTAAGTATTTTGCTATAGGACCTTCTCTGTTTTCTTAACCAATATAAAGCTCATACACCCAATTAAACAGCGCAACACGGTCTCTAGGGAAACCTGACTCTGTCTCCCCATGCTATGGTCACTTTTATTTGGCCCCAGAACAAATTACCAATATTCCCGTTGAGGCTAGAATTGTGATGTATTTTATTCATGAACAATAGCCAATACTGTAAACAATCAGAAATGGGCTCTTTAAAAAATTTATGAAAGTTTCACTCAAATTCTTCCATCTCTTTCAGTAAATTTGGTAACTTTTCTGTGAAATCTATTTAATAGATTTTCTGAGACTAGATTTCCTCAGTTATCCGTTCTGTCCCATGGATTCATTATCATAGCCCAGAGTCTTTGGAAGTTGTGGACAGTTTATTTACTTTCTTTATCGGTGTTGAATAAAATATTTCCTTAATCTTAGCCTTTATTGCTTCTTCCTTTTTAATCTGTTAGTTGTGATTCCTTATGAGGCTATATAACAATGTAAGATTATGAAAAATTAACAAGTGTCAGTTTTTTAATATGAAATGACCCAATTTACTTCAAAACCAAACTTGTAATGAGGGCAAAGTGTTTCTGACCTCTCTTTCCCATGCTCTATCACATGACTTCACTGTCTCTCTGGGCTCTGAACGTAGAACATGAAACCACAAAGAGGTTTTACAAAGAGGTTCAAATTGCTAACAATTATATAAAAATGCTAAATAAATTTTAGCTTGACAGTAGGGCAAAAATCTCAGTGATTTTTGAAATAGCCCTAAAAATATTTTCAGTGTTTTGTACTAAGAATATGTGTGAAGCTGAATTTCCAACTCTAATGATCACAAAATCGGACTGTTGATCAGCTCTCAATATTTGAAGATGACTTATGTCTTGCAGTATCATATATTCATTCATGACATAATTACTTATACTAAAATAGATAATTGCACCAATCTCATGAGCATACACATTTGTTTTGTTGTTAGTAAATGGCAAAATTATATTTCCAACACAAAATATCTTTAAAATAAACTTCTTCTTCATGATTTACTATCAATAAATGTTTGATTTCATACATACTCTATATAATCTATATATCCAGGGTCATATTATATAAAAATTTCTCAGGTCCAGAGGGATTATGAGCTGAAAAAGTTTAAGAAGCGTTGGCATAATTTTTTCATGATGTTTTCTGCTGTGTTTTCTTGATTCTTTGTACTTTTCATCTTTTCAAAATTGAATTTCCTTGCTGAGTGTCTTTTCCATTTTGCTTTGACAGAACTTTATTGCTTTATTTGTCATATATTTATATATTTTTTTCAATTTTAATATATGAATATCTTTATATTTATATCTATCTATACTGTTGATACTATTTTTTCCTTTCCTGAATTTATTTCCTTACTCCATTCTTCATCCTGTTTGTATCATCTTTGAAATCATTGACCTTTTTTACAATTAACCTTTTTAATTCTTTATTTGTCACTTCAGCCATTTCAATATCTGTGAATTTAGTCATGGATGCATTGCAATCCTTTTGAGGCTTTGTGTAGCTTTGTTTTTCTTATGTTTCTCTAATTTCTTTAGTAAGATGTGTTTATCCATTGGCTTGGATGTCCCTTCTGACTTTAATTAAGAATATCTTTAGCTGGGCAGTGGTGGTGTACTCCTTTAAATTCAACACTCAGTAGGCAGAAGCAGGTGGATCTCTGTGAGTTCAAGGCCAGCCTGATCACAAAAGCTAATTTTAGGACAGTCTCTAAAGCTGCGGAGAAAACCTGTCTTGAAAAAAAAATAAATAAATAAAAAATAAAAAAAGAAGGAAAGAAAGAAAGAAAATGAAGGAAAAAAGGTATCTTTAGGGGGAGCAGTCTACCCATGAGAAGTTAATGTCTAGGACTATTCAGAGAACAGAGAACAAATTACCAACTACAGCCACACCAACAGATGAAGCAAGGGAAGAAATGCACTTAAAATCAATTAAAGCCAATGAACACACCAGCAACACAACCACCATGAAATACAAAATAGGAAAGCTAATATAGAATGAGCTATAAAATTAAGTATTATTTAGGGCAACCATTATGATGCTCAGTGAATGAGGTAATGGAAGGAGGCAGGAAAAGAGAAAGCATGGAGAAGAGACAGGGTTAAAAAGGAAATAGAAAAGAGAAGTCTAGAGAAGAAGAAAGGGGAAGAAGGGAAATTGAGGGATTATAGAAATACTTTCAAATATTAAAAAATACAGAAAATCTAATCAAATGTAAAGACAGAAATACAAATGAAAGTACTAGCATTGAAAACAGTGGAATCAGATATTATTAAATCTCCAGTGAAAAGAGGTGAGGAGACAAGGGCAATAGAACATAAAAGAAAAACAAGATTGTGAAGTGTTAGAAGACGTTTGCTCTGGGTCCACTAAAACTAAAGAGATTGATGGATGCAGTGAGTGTCAGCTGTGCTCTTTGTTGATGACGCTGCTAACCCTACACCGGAGAAGTGCCAGCCGCCACCGCAATACCTTCACTTTGAAGCTTCCCCTCTCTACATATAAGCACCTGCTATCTAAAATACCTTTACCATCTGTGGGCTGGCTATACAGGTTACGCCTCAGTCCATGTACCATGGGATGGCTATTGTTTGACCAGTGGCTTACCTGCGATGCTTGAGGGACTACTTTCTGATCCAGTCCTGCAGTTGGACTCCAGGTTTGCCAGAGCTGTGTACTTGCCCATTTTTCAGGTCTATCTGATTTGTCTTTTCCCTGAAAGGTCCATCTGCCTTGTTCTCCTGAGGAGAACTGGGTTGGAGCCTAATACTCTTCATCTTTACCAAACTTTCCCTCTATTTCTCCACTCTTTTTAGCTGTGATTTTATTCCTTTTGTGAACTCTTGGGCTCTTCTTCTCTTTCTGCAATACAGTCAATTTTCTGCAATCTGACTCTTCCGACTACCTCATCAGATGGGAGCAGTTTCTAATCATCCATCTTACCTAGGAATCTTTATTCATTCAGTAATTAGGTCAATTCCACCTTATAGTTAACCAAATAGCCTAACAATTTAATAAGAAATAAAATAAGAGGCTCATTTTATTGTAGAAAGTTAAATTATAAGCAGAATAAAAGAAGACATAAAATAAATATCAGGGACATAGTTTAGTGGGAAAACCCTCACTTAGCAGATACTAAGCTTTGTTTCCCAGAGTACATAAAGACAAAACAATATATTCTAAATATTTGATTAAGTGTATCAGGTTAGAAATCCGGCAGCATAATAATTGGCTCAAAATAATTCTAAAGAGTAGACACAGAGTACAATTTTCCTTCAGGGGCTATCCAAAGAACTACTGAACAAGGAAAATCTCTCTCTCTCTCTCTCTCTCTCTCTCTCTCTCTCT
>NC_022009.1:121886579-121896213 GCF_000317375.1 Microtus ochrogaster | reverse complement strand
CACACACACACACACACACACACACACACACACACACACACTGCTATCTTTTATCTACAACTAGCAGGGTTATGAAGTAAAGAAAATTTCTGATGATTCTTTCCCCATTACCGTGACTCTGGGGGCCAAAGATTGTCACATTCTGGAGTCACAGAAGCACTAGACCAGAGCTCTGACTGTCTTTGAAAGGAGCCACCTGCAGACTTTCCACATATACAAAGTGTGCAATCCTTGCACATATTTGTGCATACACATGCCTGTGAAAACCACTAAACTTTCAGAATTCCCTGCCACAACATTGGTTATCTAATACCTATGGTAATATCATATGTTGTTAGAGTGATAGAAACCACATGTCAAAGAAATCAAATGAAAAGTAAAGATTACTGCTAAACAGAATTATGGTAACAGAAAGAAAAGAAAGGAATGAATAACATTTTCAGGCCCAAACGAAAGGGATCTTTTTGGTCTTATATTTAATTTTATAAAATCTAGGGCAAGGTTGACTTACTCTAAAATGACATCTTAGATTATCAGATGATAAATTTAACCCTGTTCCTTGCATAATGCCACTCTTTTTCTTGCTATCTTTGAGTTTGGAGACTGGAGAAGAATTGGACCCCATCACCACACATTTGATCTCCTGAAGCTACAAAGTGCTTTGGGTCACTTTTATCATTTCCAGCAAATATTCACTGTCATTGTCTCCTCTGGATTAATGGAGCATATTTAGATAGCGTTAGATACTGGGAATAGTTTTAATGGCTTTTAAACTCATCCTAGACCATTTTCTTGGGAATTTATGTTCAAATTTCTTCCACAACTTACCGGTGAAGAACAATGTATTCTCCTAATTCCAGGAAGTTGTGTTACAGCCGTCAAAAATGATGGTCTGTATAATCAGGAACAGTAAATAGAATGACTCTTTGAAGCTGTTCCTGCTGGGAGGTGTGTGGAATATCCACTGGAGGGTGCCAAAGAATACCTGCCAAGAAGTGAAACCCAGCAGCTGAAAGTCAGAGATAAATAATGAAATTTGCTACAAGTGTCTTGAAATCGTGAAATATTAGACTGGGAAGGCATTGGGTGAGTACACAGTGATCCCCCGTCTTATGTGATGAAGTGTCCTGGAGGGAAAGGAGTTATCTCTGAGTAACCCACTTTCACTGCTAGGTCTTGAGAATGTGCAGTTATGTCAATGTGAAGGAAAAGGAGCCCTCTGCTCTCAAAGCCAAGTGCAAGGAGGGCACGCCACACACTTTGAGCATCTTGAGAACGAATCCAACAATGAGACCACTGAGCAATTGGTCTAGTAATTGAAAAGCCATTTCATTGTGAAGCTTAAGAACGGGTTTTGCCTGGGGAGTCTAATCTTCACCATAAGTTCAGGTATTAGTGGAAAGGGGAAGCAGGCTGTGTGACCTTACTCGCTGATCGCTGAGATGGAACCAGAGAAAGGCCTCTGAGGCTTGTCACCGAAGGCTAAATGACTATCCACTTGAGATAAAAGACTGGAGAGATACTATTGGAAAGAAGTCAAATAGAGAAGCAAAACTGATGTCCAAATCACTAGTTGTTCTCTCTTTGAAAGAGAAAATTAGGTTCATGCCACAGGGACAGAAACAAGGAAGAAAAAAAAAGATAAGCTAAGAACTGACTGAGGTCAAAGAGTCAAACTTAAGCAAATCCTTTGAGATAGAGTCAAAATTGCAACAAACTCTTGGAAAACAAGACAAACATACTGTCGTACAAAAGGATCCCCACATCCTGCTTTCTACTTCCCCTTTCTGTCCCAGAGACAGCAGCTTTGATGTTCAGCATATTGCATATTGCATTCCTGGAAAAACAAGCATATCTCCAATCTCTTCTCTAGCTAGTTATGGCCAAGGAACCATGTGCTAGCGAAAGCACAATGTCAAAAGTGTTCAGGGATCTCTCCAGCAAATGTGCTTTAAAGAGCATCTGCCGACAGACACAGCATCACTGGTTTTGAGTTGTGTATGCTTTCTTCCGTCACGCCATTTGCATGACTGGTGACCCAGCAGCTCTTGTTGGTCTTTCGTTTCATGCTGGAGAAAGTAGACTAGACAATATGTAGGAAATGAGTGTCTATTAGGACTTTATGAGACTTTTATATTAACTATTCACCTCTGGTCTGCTCTTTAGGAGTAAAAATTGCCATTCTTTCAAAGTCACCAATATTTGACTTCATGTGTCTACTACAATAATTGACCTAAGATTTGTAATTATCTTTTATGTTCTTGCTAAGAAAGGGATAATATTAAGTGTAATGAAATTCTTGTATAACTAAATATGAACTTAATAAACATTGCTAATTACTGATAATATTAAGCATTGAGTAATCCATTACAACCCTTGAAAGTTTCCATAGGTTTTGGGTCACTCTGAAAGCAGAAAATGTTTATGACATAATAATAGTTTCTACTTATTAGAAATTTTCATATGATCTTTAAATATTGAGAAACCTAGCCCAATCCTCTAAACATTCAGAGAAAAAGGATGATATATCATTACGACAAAAAAGTGAACAACAAAAGCCCTTTCTAGTTTGTTGCAGAAATCAAACAAGCCCCTAGCTGTGCTGACTTTCAGTGTGGCATGCTTACTCTGCTGTAACACCAGCATTTTCAGCTCGAGAAAAGCTTGCAGGACAGCAGCTACTGTTAGGTAGCTGAAAGGCTACATGCTGAAAGGCTTAATAATCTCTCATCAAACTACTGAGAGCCATCTTACAATTTTAAATTTTGTACCAACAAGTTTATTTCAGTTTTCAATACTACTCAATCTCTAGTTTTGTATTGGGGTTTTAGGAGACAAATTGCATTCTAATAGTTCAAGTATTTTCTTTCCTGTGTATGCAGCACTTAAATGAAAATAAAAAATGCCTGTAGCATTGTAGAAATATGTGAAAAGGAGTTTAAATTCTGTGCAGACTTGGCTTTTACAAGTTGCAATATTTGTAATGGACAATAAAACAAAATTATAAAAATGAGAGACGATGCCACTCAATTTTTAATTAGGATGAGAAACTAAATGATATTTTAATAACTAATTTCAGAAACATGGCTGAGGAAATTGACAGTAATTTAATAATTCAAATGCCAACAAACCACTGTATTGTTTTCCCCATGTCATGTCAATTCATATTTTAATCTATTTTTCAATATTTTAATATCAATTGCTAGAACAAAGAGATAATTTATTCATTTTTGTGGCATAGTAAGTCAGATTTCTTTCTTTCCTTTCTTTTCCTTTTTTTTTTGCAGAAGAATCAGGACAGTTTATTAGAAAATGATATATTTTCAAGACAGGAAGCTGAGCAATAAGTGCTAGAGAGAGGAAGAACATTTAGAAGCTCAAATGACCACAGCCAAGGCCAAGTTGTACACAGGATGTGGGCTTTTGTGCCACACATTGTGGTGTTGGGGCTTATCTACAGAGTGTGCTTTCTCAAACATACTGTGACATGAATTTTTCATAACTTTTTATTGAATCCTTGGGTAATTCACACCATGTATCCCAACCACACATATTTCCTAGTCCTTTGATATAGGCCCTTCACCCTTGTAGCCTCCCCCCCCCAAAAAAAAAATTAGAAAAGGAAGAAAAAAGAAAAACAAACAAACAACAAAGCCATCTGGTTGACCCTTCTGGACAACGACCTGCTTAGTTCTACCAACACAGCATTCTGTGCATGTGCCGTTCCCTTCCCCCATCTTTCCCACATCCCCATCACATTGTCATCCATCGCAATGGCCCTGGAAGTTGCAGTGTGTCACACAGTATACCCCTGTACCCAATCATCCCAAACAGCTTTGCTTGAGAATGATCGTTGCAAGTCATTAGACTAGCTCAAGGCCTCTGGCTACGACTACAGTGTCAGTACTGGACTCTCGTAGAGGCTCTCCGATATCCTGCTGCTGTTTTGAACTATGGATCTGCAGGGTGGCCCCTTCACATACTCCAGCAATGACGAGATGGGGAAGATGCTGAAGTGAGCCAGCTTAAAGACCTGGATCTCCACCTGGCTGGTAGTTAAGCTGGTCAGCCTCCCAGCTTTCCCGCACTCATGCCACCAGAGACAGCTCCCCCGCTGGACAAGTAAGGGTTAGAGCCAACTCTCCTTATTGTGTGTGCAAACAGGAAGGAACTAGTGCAGGACTAAGATGTGCCTATGATCATGAGGTTTAATGCATTTTTTAGGTTTATATTGCATTACCCTTTGAATCTAAGACCCAACTTCATGTATGGAGCAGAGACTTCCAGAAACTTGCTGCTGAACGTCTTCAAACACCTGCAATTAACTCTGTCTATCCTTCACTCGCTCCATGTTTTGGGGACAACATCAAAGCGCAGGGCAGACTACTGTGATCATTAGCTAGAAGGAATGGTATAGTGCTCTTTAAGAACCAGAGAGACTGCCTGATTGCCCCAGCCTTAGCTTTAGTGCCATTCTGTCCCCATATGAAAACGAAGCTCGTTATAAGATGGACAGGTGGGATACTGACATCAACAGCTGGTATAAGATTTCTTTGGAAGCATTGAGCCCCTTACCCTTATCCCCACAGTTGTGACGTCTGACAGATGGATGCCATGACAGCCACAAGATGGCTGGGGATGAGGACACATTCATGGGGTGCCTGCTCTGTTGGAGTGGCTTTTTCTCAAAGTGCCAGAAATCTGTTAGCACACAGAAATGACTATCAGGTGCAAAGCAGTCTCTACAGGTTGCGAGAACGGAGAGGCTGGATTCTTCATCATCGAAATACAGCCTGTCTTTGTTCACACTTCCCTCTTGGCAGTCAGCTTCAAGATGATTGCTCTAGGCCTGACCCTTGAACGTAAATATTATCTAAAGGATAAAAGCTACAATTTCATATAATTCGAAAGAATTCCAAACCCTTCACCACTGATGATGGGAGAAAGGGCTGCAAGGCTAAAAGCGGGAGTTTTACTTTGTGTCTCGTTTATATTGGAAGCAAGCATCTTTTCAAGTCAAAAGCCAGACTGAGTGTTGCTTTACCGTGCTATACTCAGACTGGAAGACAGTTTACTTGTCAAACATAGTTTGGTGTAGCTGTGCAGTTATTAAGTAAGATAGGCATTTGTCCGGAGGAGTAGTAAATGCATGCTGACTCATTTGGAGTTACATGTGAAAAAATTCGGCCACTTGTCTGTGCTATTCTAATCATATGTTACATGTAACTTGCAAAGTACCAGACCCAATGTTGTTTCTGTGTGCCATGTACTCCAGGATCTGTGCTAACTCTAGGAAGACAAGCCCACACTTAGAGAGGAGGCATGTATGGAGAACAAAAAAGCAGATATGTGTTCATTATCTGCAAAGTATTGAGGATAGTAATTAGGACATTATTAAAACTAGTTACCCTAAAAATATCTGAGAGATAGAGTCATCCAAGTGGGTAATCCTTACTTCTATGTCTCCCTTACCATCAGTGAACCACACTATAATAAGATGTGGGCCAATAACAGCTTATCCAGAATCATAAATTACTTTTCAAGAAATAATCTATTCTTTTGTCTTCTGCCACTCATCATGGCTGGCTCACATGACTCAATCTGACGAATTTCACGTGGGCAGAAGGAATACTCTGGCAACTGGGCACTTTACCATTACTTACCAGCATCCACCAATCAGTGAGGCACTGCACTGGATGTCATAGCCTGCTCACAGCTGTACCACCCAACTGTGGATGTAAGCAATCTGCAGGTATTACTAAAATGTGTCACCGATATCTAAAGACTTTAAAAGATCTCTTTAGTAATAAAAAAATAAAGCTAAGGAAGAGAGATACTGAAACATAAAAGGAAAATCATTCTCACAATGAGAAGAAATGAAGGAAATGATTGAAATCGCTTGCGTTGTGTGTGGCAATGAAACTTAGAAGAATCCAGCAAGATGACAAGCCATGCTACCGAATAAGGAAATACGTGCGTAAATGCATTTAATACTTGGAGTATTTGAAACTCAATGTATTTGGTATTTAGAGTTTTCTTTCATTTGCTAGATATGTGAAGACAGAACAGGAATGAACAAGTTCAAGAAAAAGACACACCACTCATAGGTAGAATAAAAAGATATATGGAGCTTTGGGAAATTTGTGCAATCAGAAAGGAAGACTTATTATATATCTAGTTAGTCATACACTTGATGAATAATAAATGTCTTGTGCTATGATTGTTGACAGCAACTGTGATACAACTTCAGAGCTAAACCAAACCAACACAGGGTAAGCAAGCATTTCCTTAGAGCATGCCATTGTGAACTCTGAGAGTTTAATATTTTCCTTCAGTTGGATGAGAAAGACTGAGGACGAGTGAACAGGCCTTAGGTCCCTGGACATCGCCACAGCATGGTGATTAAGTCAAAAAAGAAACATAACTCAAAAGAATTTGTCATGACTTGGTTTCTAGAAAACAAAACAAAACAAAAGCAAATTCCAAAGCTAAGTTAGTGGTGCTAGTAGCCTGGGTCAAGAGCGTACCCCCACAAAACATAAAGGGACACTAATGTCACCCATTCTACGAGCAGGAAATAGGTCTAGAAAGCAGGCCAGATTTCCATAATATTTTCATTAGCAACAGCTCAAGTTATAAGCAAGGGCATGTACTGGAGAGGGGACATGGCAGAAGGTGCTTCCAAGTGTGGTACAGACACTGGGTGGAGGAACTCTTCCCAGGAGTCAAACTGGGGCAAAAAAAGAAAAAAAAAAAATCCTCCAGGACCAACAACCCTCCAGCAGGGCCTGGTGGTACATGCCTGTAATCTCACCTATTCAAAACAAATGAATCACAAGTTTGAGGCCTGTCTTGGCAACTTGGAGTACCTTGTCTCAGAGAAGTAAAATGAGAGCTAAGAATGCCTATTACTGTTCCACCAACCTCCTCCCTTCTCCTCCCTTCTCCTCCTACTCCATTGAGATAGCTCTAAAGTTAGCCTAAAACTGACGATGTAGGCCAGGCTGGACTCTCACTCACAATGGTCCTCCTGACTTGGCTTGCCAAGTGTTGGGATGACAGGTGTGTGCAAGCCTGGCTTGCACACACCTTAAACTAGGAATAGCCCTCCCCCCCCAATATGGGGTCCTGCAACTGAATGTGGGGATCACAAAAGTTTTGGCAACAGTAAAAGGTTTCCAAGTGTGTAGCAACCAAAAATTGACTCAAGGCCAAATGTGTAATGAATCTGAAGCATTTCTGGCAGTGTGTGCTGTGTTTCACTGGGAAACTTCATTACAGCCTTTGCGCTGACTTGGTATCACACAACACAGCACTAACGAACACTGTCTGAAACCTGCTGGCTTAGATTTGAGAGTGTTGTATGATAAAAATTATCTGCAGTGTCGACTCTAAATTGAAATATCTTTTTTTGTGTTTATTTATTTATCAAAGATTTCTGTCTCTTCCTCGCCACCGCCTCCCATTTTCCTTCCCCTCCCCCGATCAAGTCCCCCTCCCTCATCAGCCCGAAGAGCAATCAGGGTTCCCTGCCCTGTGGGAAGTCCAAGGAACCCCCACCTCCATCCAGGTTTAGTAAGGTGAGCATCCAAACTGCCCAGGCCCCCCCAAAGCCAGCACGTGCAGTAGGATCAAAAACCCATTGCCATTGTTCTTGAGTTCTCAGTAGTCCTCATTGTCCGCTATGTTCAGCAAGTCCAGTTTTACCCCAGACTTTTTCAAACCCAGGCCAGCTGGCCTTGGTAAATTCCAAAAAGAACATCCCAATTGTCTCAGTGTGTGGGAGCACCCCTCGCGGTACTAAGTACCTTGCTCGTGCTCTCTCTCCTTCTGCTCCTGATTTGGACCTTGAGATTTCTGTCTGGTGCTCCACTGTGGGTCTCTGTCTCTGTCTCCTTTCATCGCCTGATGAAGGTTAATATTCAGGAGGATGACTATATGTTTTTCTTTGGGTTCTCCTTCTTATTTAGCTTCTCTAGGATCGCAAATTATAAGCTCACTGTCCTTTAATTATGGCTAGAAACCAAATATGAGTGAGTACATCCCATGTTCCTCTTTTTGGGTCTGGCTTACGTCACTCAGGATAGTGTTTTCTATTTCCGTCCATTTGCATGCAAAATTCAAGGTTTCTCTGTAGTTTTTGGTTCCTCAGGATAGTGTTTTCTATTTCCATCCATTTGCATGCAAAATTCAGGGTTTCTCCGTAGTTTTTGGTTCCTGTCCTGGAACTAGCTCTTGTAGACCACGCTGGCCTCGACCTCACAGAGATCTGCCTGCCTCTGCCTCCCAAGTGCTGGGATTAAAGGCGTGCACCACCACTGCCTGGCTAAAATTGAAATATCTATCGATTCCAAAAAGCATTGACGATGTTCTATCTACTGCAGAATCATATATTCAACCAAGATTTATGCAAAAAATAAGCAACAATGACTCCACCTGGTTGATATCACATCATGATGCTGACAGTGCTACTACAAGACCTGTTTTGGGTACCAGCTGCTCAAGATGGTTCCAACTTGGTTAGCTGAAATGGTGCACCTTTTTACAACCCTCTGGTCAAAATTTCAAATAGGAACCTCAGAAAAAGCCTACCGACTACTCAGAGACTATTTGCAATTATATCAACCAGTAATCTAGAATCTGAGCCACCATTTTACTTTCACAGGATTTCATAGAAAGAACGTCACACCCATGACAGCTGGAAGTAATTCTAGAAGACAATGTCCCCTCTCCAAACAAAGTTTGTCCTCAGGGTTAGGGACATCAATTAGGGGCTGATTATAACTGGTATAGGGATGTGGGTGGTGGTAGAATTTATGTAGGTTCAGGAATCTCTTTAAAAAAAGAAAAGAATAGCAAAGAAAAGAAAAGAAAAAAGGGAAATTAGATGAGATAGTAGGTGGATTAGTCTGAGCTTACTCACACTAATAATAGTGAGCAATAGAGCGAATACTTGTGAGCTATTATTTATAGGCAATTTACATTGGTATAGATTCTTGTATTTTGATACAAATTCAAATTATATTTCTTATATTGAATATGCTCTTATTTCTGCATATACTTAGGCAAAGTTATTTTGTCACATTGTATGCACACATGTTTCTACCTCTGCTTATGACATTTTGTATATTTATACAATTTTGGAATATATTTATCATATCGCAATATACATTTATACCTCTGATCAAGATACTTATACATTGTTTACATTTTGAGGTCATTCTCATTTGTTGCACAGTTGTTTAAAGATTGTTTAATATTCTAATATGAAGTCTTAGTCTTTAAGCTATATAAGTATTAAGAATTACAGGTCAATAGTAATCCATGCATGTCATTCTTAAAGTTAGACTAATCAGGTTCTTTAGATACATATAGATTGTATTCTGCATAGATAGGTAATCTTTAACTACTTCAAAGAGTTGTAGAATATGACAGTTCAATAACTTGGGGTTCTGTTGACATGAGACATAATTGCTCCTGACAGCACCGATCTATTTCCAAGAGAATGTTGAGCATCAAAGACACTTCACTTGGAGCTTGATTTCTTCTTGGCAAAACTGCCCTTTGGGCAAGGAACTGCCCAAGCCTTGACCACCAGCAAAATACATGGTGTCTGGACAGGACAAACAGGATA
>NC_022009.1:121873581-121886479 GCF_000317375.1 Microtus ochrogaster | reverse complement strand
CCTGCCTCTGAAAATGGTATGTCAGTTACTCTAGGCCTTAGCCAAAGTTGGTTGCTCCAATATTGCAAATGAGACTTTGGGCGATTGCCCAGGTAACCAGTTGTCTCTGTCATTTATTGTACATTTTGGAAGTTGCTTGATTGTACTTCCTGTTTACTCAAGTAATATTATTTACCCTTCTCAGCTCTTGTATGGGGTTGAAGACTAGATAGTCATGATTACTTTCCTCTCATGACTTGTCCAAGTTATTTGTGATACAAGACTTAGACTCCTTAGAATAGGATAATTATTGAAGCATTTATCATATGTTTCTTGCTTGATATTATTTATGCTGGTTGTACTTCTAATTTTTTCCTTGATATTTGTTCTTATTGTGTATATTTTTGTATTAGGTTAGATCTCTCTTATTTAAACAAAAGGGGGAGGTGCAGTAGGAATTTCTTCGACCAGTAGCTTTTAAGATAGCAGCCCACTTGGGCATGGCTTCTTATACTATAAATGCCAGTGTAAAGCTCCCTCTTCCAGGTGCTGGATTTGGTTCCTGCTCTCTGTGATCTGTGAGTCTACCCATAAATAAATAACCCTTTATTATACTTAATTCTGAGCTAGTGTGGGATTTCTTTTTAGTGTCCATCTTCACACAGCTCTCTAATTGGTATGCAAATTTACTTCCCACTATAGCAAATGATAAAATTATATGCATAACAAATAACTGCTTTTCAATAAATTTCCCTGATTTATTAGCAATCAATATTTGATTTTCATATATCTACATGTCATGGGGCATCACACAAAAAGTTGCAAGGCAAAAGGGATTGTGAGTAAGTGATAGTTAATCTCAATTCTCAATTTGATGAGACAGAAACACCTGTTGGAAGGGCCTCTGGACATGACTGTAGGGAATTGTCATGATTAGGTTAATTGAGACCGAAGACCTGACTATCATGGGTGGCCCTACCTCCTGTGCTGACATCCTGAGTGGCATAAAAAGGAGAGTGTGACCAGAGCACTTATTTTCCATGCTTGCTGACTTTTGATACTCTGTGACCAGTAGTTTCCTTCTGCCAGCCTGACTTTTCTACCATGGTAGATTATAACCCTGAACTGTGAGCCCGAAAGGAACCCTTTCTTCCTTCAGTTCCTCTTGTCAGGATATCTTATTACAGTGACAGGAAAAGTAACTCAGATAGAATGGAAACTTTTAAGAAGCCGTGGGCTTTTATATCTGAGGCCCTAGTTTAAATCTCCAACACTGCAAAGCAGAGAGATCCTTGTAAGATTTGCCCAGCAGGATTTCAGAATTATTATGGGTCAGGGACCAAATATACCCAGCTCTACCTATAGTCAAGATGGGGGTTGATTGTAGTTATATGTGCTTTGTTGTACAACTGTACGGGTGATTCGGGTGTAACTGGACAATTTTGTTCTTATACGTTAAATGCAGTTGCATTAGACCTTACACAGAGACTGTCATGGGGTCCAGCACTCTGCTTCTGGTGGGTGCCATTAGGTAACATCTTTCTTGCAGAAAGGGAATTGACACCTGAGAATTATTAAACAATAAAGTCAGCCTCAGAAGGTAAGTCTTTGATAGACTCTAAAATACTAAGCCTGGCAGGGGGGATAGCTCACAAGTTATCTTCCAGAGGACCCTCGTTTTAATTTCTAGTACCCACACGGTAGCTTAGAAAAGTCTGTAACTCCTATCCTAAGGAATTCTTCTGACCTCCTTGGGTACTGTAAACACATGGTTTATATACAGTCATGTAGGCAAATCATCATATTCATAAACAATGAATGATATCAATTAGGGAAAACAGTTCTAAATCTTTAGCCAGAGAATCAATTAGATCATGTTGACACACTTGAAGAAAGTATACCAAGTCTAAAAAAGTGGTTCTCAAGGGAAGAATGCGCAAATTCTCACGAGAGAATGTTGGCCATAGTGTCCAAACACTGTCTAGAGTCCCCTAATTCCCACTTGGGAGTGGAGTTATGGTATTGGAAGTCCTTCTGTCTATGTGTTGCTTTCATTGGTTAATGAATAAAGAAGCTGGCTTGGTCTGTGATAGGATAAACTAGAGCTAGGTGGGGAAAACTAAAATAAATGCAGGGAGAAAGAAGTTGGAGTGGAGATTTGCCATGGATCTGCCAGAGGGGAAAGATGGGAGCTGTCAGCTGGAACCTTGCCAGTAGGCCACGAGCCTCATGGCAAAATATAAAATAATAAAAGTGGGTTAGCCAAAGACATAAGAGCTAGCTAGAAATGTGCTTAAGTGATTGACCAAGCAGTGATTTAAATAATATAGTTTCTGTGTGATTATTTCAGTTCTGGGTAACTGGGACACAAACAAACAGCCTCCGCCAACAGAGTTATATTATATACGTTCAAGGAAAGTGTAACTCACAGAATCTGCTGGAACCTTCATAGCTAACTAGGCAGCTCCAAGTTCAGTTATAAACTTGGACTATAATCCCCCAGTGATGTCACATCTCTGATGATCTGGTATTTCATTAGTCTCTGCGGTTGAAAGCAAACGCTACATGACAATTGACTTGGTACATAAAGTGAGACTGGATTGCCTGATTGTGTTTCAAGATTTCGTAATGAAATCTTGATTACGTAATGAAAATAATCTTATGGCTGGATCACCACATCATGGAGAACTGTACTAAAAGGTTGCAGCATTAAGTCGGTGGTGAATAACGCTTTAAACATTGTATATTCATTTTTAGTCCAAGCGGTATGGAAAAATGGTTAATCGTGACTGTCAACTAACTAGAGGGGCTTTAGGATCACCAAGGAAGCAAATCTCAGGGTCTACTAGTGAAGAATTATCTTGGTTAGGTTAACTGAAGTCAGGAGCGACATTCTAAATATGGAAGGCACTTTCCCCTATGTCTGGGGTTCTGGTATGGATGAATAAAGGTGAGAAAACAATGAACTGAGCTTGTTTCCCTTGAATATTAATCGAGTCCTCCCTCACTTGGGGTAAATGTGACCAGCCCCTTCCTACTCATATGGCTATACCTTCCCTGCCATGATAGATGTGTCCCCTGAAAATAAGCCCTTCTATGTGTTACTTTTGTCAGGTATATTGTCATAGTGATGACAAACAACACTAAATTCCAGCTTTTGTATATGTGTGTGCATACGTTCACATGTGTCTACGTGTGTGTATGTGTGTGTGTGTGTGTGTGTGTGTGTGCTTGTAGGGTGACCTCAGGTGTTATTCCTCTTCATATTTTTTGTTGAAACTAGACCAGTCACTGTCTGAGGCTCATCACGTAGGCTTCCTGTAATGTGGCACCAATTTCCACAACTCACAAATCTGGTGGGCTATTGCTGTCTATCTTCAAAAGTATCATTTTTCTCAGGAGAGGACGTCAAGTGCGTGTTAAGGGGCTTCATGGTGAAAAGCTGTTTACCAATGTCAGTAACACCTCAGCATTCATTGGCACCCCTCTTCTGTTGCCAAAGAGACTCAAGGCAGGAAATGGAAACTGTCTTCTGCACGTCCTTCAGTCAGGATCTCTTTATCTCTCGCTATTTACTAGCCGCCTGTCTACCTGTTTCACACAAGCCCACACATCTCACAGTGAGAGAAAGCACTGTGGTGTGGATTCCCCTCTCTATGCTGTGAATGCACTTGGTTAATAAAGAAGCTGTTACAGGCCTATTGCAGCACAGAATAGGGCAAGGTAGGAATTTCAAACAGATAGAGGAGTGAGAGAATAGGCGGAGTCAGTGAGATGCCATGTAGCTGACTGAGGAGACAGATGTGGAATCTTGCCAGTAGGCCAGAGCCTCATGGTAAAATATTAAATAATAGAAATCGGTTAATTTAAGGCATAAGAGCTAGCTAGAAATATACTTAAGCTATTGCCCAAAGAGTACTGCAATCAATACAGTTTTGTGTGATTATTTCGGGTCTGGGCAGCTGGGAAATGAACGAGCATTATCCGCCAACAGCACTGTTAGAATTTGATTTATTAAAACACATACTCTCCCTATATGTTCTACAATATTCCAGAATACATAAAATTGTTTTGCTAAGGAAAATATTGTAAGTGAAAATAGCTTCATCATTTACATAATTCATTTGTTTAAAGTATTGTAGGCCTGGTAGATTACAATGGCATAAATATGGAGATTTTAATTATAAAATTAGTATGCTTTCTTTCTTATAGTGGTTCATATATTTGTCAAGAATTGGGCCAGGTTGAATTAAATACTCACTTTTATTCATTTTTAACATCTGAGTTATAGACTAACTCTTGCCATGAAGAGCAATAGGTATGCTTAACACAAGTTAGACACACCTCACAACAGAGCCAGAACAGATGTATGGGTTTGTGGACCATGTATCAATCTGTGGACCATGTATGAGAGCCTTGCAAGGTAGCCACATAAATCTCCTATCTCAAAACTGCCACCAAGTTGAGACCATGGGTCTTGGTTCCTAATGTTCATTCTTTAAGAGATTCTAAGGCACAGTAATGAAAATTAGGTTTATTTTGTGCTTATAAGAAGAGATTTTACCATTTGCTTTTCCATAATTTCATAGGCTCTGTAGGATTCAGTATTTTCATCCAATAAAGAAGAAAACTGGTTTTTTTAATTGTTACACTTTTCCCTCCTAAACTAAAGAAGAGGTAAGACCCACATTAGGATTATATGCTCATACAATTCTGGATAAGAACGTCTTATTTCCAGGTTGCCTAGATTTCTTTCACTTTCCTTTTGTGCAAAACTGTTGTGTCAAGCAAGGAACAGAAAAGAGGCAAGGATGTATTTGGCCAATGTAGGCCATAGCCCCAAAATGTCTTAAATCTCAATTTGAGGACATAAACTCACCCAAGTATAAAATTTTAAGAGTGTATGTAACCATTCAGAACCATATTCTGAAGTTTCTCTGTCAGGCTGCAGACAGGACTGAAGCCTCTAGGGTACATTCATACACATTATCCATTCCACACAAATATCCATTTAATAAGGCATACACGTCAATCAGAAGTATTCAACATGTTGTATTTGGTTATATTCTTTATCTTGTCTGATGATCTTACGTCCCAATTTTAAGTCCTCTGAAAGATATTGCTAGGATCTCAAAAACTGTCTTTTATTCCTTACCTCACTACAGGACACACTTAGTACTAGAGTTATATTCCAAGCACAGACACTAGTGTTGAGTTTTCAGGGATGGTTTTAATTTATTTTCTTTTTGTTGCTACTCAGAATGTTTGTTTTGTGTGTATAATTATAACTTATGCATCAATGACTTAAGTATGTGCTAAGCGATTCTCAAAGCCCAGTTGAATGGCTTCATGCTTATAGTGTTTCAGAGTAGGGACAATCCTTCATCATACCTGATGATATACCTCCTGGGATCATGTCCAAATTATTCCTCAGAAGAAAGGACTGTGCTCCAGCATTTGACATAGTTTTGTTTATTCAAAGGGCTGATAGGTGACATCCTTTAAAATAACCAGGCAATACGTCCAGTCTTTGATGTTGATCATTTTTGTTGGCCTATTAATTGCATTTTTCCTTTGTTTAATAGAATCCCCGTATGCTCATGTTGAGTTGCCAAGAGCAGACAAGAGGAACGGCACCGGAGAACTCACTGCTGTTCTTGGCCACAGGCGTTTCCAGTCTGAACAATGGCTTTGTTCCCCATAGCTTTCAGCAATCTCATATCGTGAGCAGGAACTGGGTGAGGTCAACAAATTGATGGCAAAGTTACAGATCTCTGGTAGGTAGTCAGGAAATGTGGGCTGGGTTAGGAGAGGAGAAACGTATAGCAAGAGGCCTGGGCTAAAAAGCAAAACCAAACTGCTGAAGTGTGCTCTAAAGTTTAGATGATTCTGTCAGCAGCGTGGCCATTCTTCTGAGGGATCTATTTCTATGTGAGGAATGAAAAGAGGGAGCAAAATGTTGAGCTGTCAGACAATAAAAAAATATTAAGAATACACATTTTATAAGAAGACAACCATTTTAAGGTACTTTCGGTATTACTATAGCTCTATCCTTTAAGTTCTTATTCTTTTTCCATAAGTCATTGTGGAAACTGATGATTTCTTTTCAAAAGATTTCATTTTTAATTATGGTATTGATCTGTATTCATATTCATGTGAGCGCTGGTGCCCATAAAAGCCTGAATGGGTGTTGGGACCAATTAAGTCCTGGCCTTCAGCTGTTCTTCCCTGTCTAGAGCCTTCTAATTGAAGTTACTAGAAGCTGTGCCTAGCTTAGAGGTTCAGAGGATGGAATTTTCACCTGTTGGCCATTGTCTGGAGTGTATTTAAGCCTCCATGGTGCTATTAAAGATAGGCTTTTGGTACCAGTGTCTGAAGGTCTGTGTGTCGGTCTGTCTCTGCGTGTGTTTCCTCAACTTCCAGCCTCTTACCCGAAGCTGGCGAACTAAGTTCTAGCTCTTAGAGTGCAGACCAGGGCCGCGGTGCGTGGCAAATGGGAGTCAGATTCCCGGAGCTAGTATTATAGGCAGTTGTGAGCCACGCAGCATGAATCCCCCAGGAGAGTAAGCAGCAAGCATTATTAACCACTGGTGCATTTCTTCATCAAAGGTTCTTACTCCTTTTAATAGTAATTATTGACATTTAGCATTTTTACAGATTAGGAGCATTAAAATGGAGCCAATTGACTGGAGGAAGATAGATGAGAAAATGGAATAAAACAAACCCGAGACTCCTAAATATAACATGCTAACGGATAAGGATGCACCCTCCCTGAACTTCCCAGGAAAGCATGAGTAGGTGAGGAGGTGCTAGGAAAAGATCCAGGGTGAGGACTGGGATTTGCTCAGTAGTGGAACACTTGCCACCGAGCACAGAACCCTGGGTTTGGTCCTCAGCTCCAGGAATCAAACCAAACAAAACAGAACAAAATAAAAAAAAAGATCCAGGTCTTAATTCAAAAATATAAAGTTTTACTGAAAATGCCCAAGCTTTAAGGAAACTCCTTAAACTTATTAAAATCTGTTTTTCGATGTCCTGAAAAGAGACAGATGCTGCTCCAGCTCTCTCTTCCAATCTTCATCAGTATGCTAAACTTTTTCTTAGCCTTCTATGATGATTTTAATTTTTTTAATTCTATAAATCTCTTCATTCTGTGAATCAAGCTGGTACTACTTAGTCTTTAATGTTGAACTGTCTTCATTGCTCCTAGCAGAGAGAGCGTCATATATAGATCCTCATCATTGGGCCATAATGATAGAGAGATGTAGTATTGGGGATCACAAATAGAATATACCTTTCCCTCTGATCCTACACCTCCCTACAGCCTCCCTCCACCCCACCATCCCTTTGCTTCAGCCTCCAACTCGCTGAGTCACTTCCAGGGAACCAGCTGCTCACTCCAGTCAGAGAATTCATAGGCAATCTTTGTTCTTCCTCCTCTACTCCCTTTCCGATTCCCCAGCCTGTGAAGCAGATCACCTACTGTGGCTTCTCCTTCATCCTTGCTCCTGGGATCTAAGCAGATCCTTATGGCAAACCAAGATTCCTCCCAATCCTGCGAACTGTCTCAGACTTCCCAACTTCTATTCCATCACCATGTCTTAGTGTTAACTCCCAATACCTAGAAAACAACCTCCCCCTGTAGTATATAGGAACAAATACAAAGACTCACAACTGGTCAATGTACAGAGAGTGGGAGACCTTGGAAGCCTCAGTCCTAAATGGATTTCTCCATCAAATCCTTCTCTTTAGGGCTCAGAGAACCCTGCAGAAGAAGATGCCAGGAGACTGTAAGAGTCAGAGGAGATGGAGGACACCAAGGAAACAAGGCCTTCTGAACCCAGCTTGACCAGTAATCACGTGAACTCATAGAGACTTAGCAGCTTGTTCAGGCTGCATGCCTCCATCTCTAACCCAGAAGCCAGCTCCAGTTGTTAACAACCTGCAAATGAAAGTTAGTTTTATCCTAATAGACTCTTACTGGGATGCAAACCACTCTTAAGACTAGGTCCCATGTACATCAGTGGATGACCAATGCAAAATGAACCCTGTAGCATCTTCAGAGGTTGTTTGTGTCATAATGTTTTGTCCGCACATTTTTTAAAGAACTTCTTGGTCCTTTAGGTCTATATTATGGCTTCTGGTTTTGAGTCTCTAAGGAATATCTGCATGTTTGTATGTGTTCTCAGGGCTTTTTCTTTAGCTCTTTTTTGTTTGTTGTTTTGTGTTATTTCCGTCATTTCAGTACGTTTGTTTTATACTATTTTGTTTTACAATTGTTTAGATGCCTGTTTGTTTTCTAATGAGAGATAGAAAGGGTCCGGATTCAAATGGGAGAGGTGGTAGGGAAGATCTTGGAGGAATTA
Source organism: Microtus ochrogaster (assembly GCF_000317375.1). NCBI lineage: Eukaryota > Metazoa > Chordata > Mammalia > Rodentia > Cricetidae > Microtus > Microtus ochrogaster. The sequence continues at coordinate 121,878,134 of NC_022009.1, read as the reverse complement.
TGGAAGGGAAATAGTAACGAAACTTTATTGTATAGAGATGATTATTTTCAGTACAACAAAACAAGACTTCTTTTGTGTACCAATATCTGAACAAAATTTTCTTGACCTAAACTTTATGGCCCTCAAGGCTCTTAAACAGTTGAGCAAATGAAATAAATTGTTTACCAAGCTGACAGTCTTGACAAAATAGTTTGTGATTACCAATTTTAAGTCAGTCAGACACATTTTCTCCCAGATAGGAAACAGTGAACAAATACGTACTCAGCTGTACGATGAAATAAGACTGAATTCAGGAGCAGTAGTGTGTCTGGATTCTCAGCTACTGAGATCAGTGTGGCAAGAGGATTGCTCTGTGCTAGCCTGAGCTGCATAGGAAGAGGCTCATCTGTCTAGAACCAGGAACAAGTTTGAATAAACTCAACTATATGATGAAAGAGGAGAATGAAACATCATACCATCATCATCTTCCTAATAGTATAATAAAATATCAAGAGTCATATCTGAGAAAAACCTAGTAATGTTTGGACAATGAACCCATTAATTTATGAAGAATTGCAAGTAACCTTTTACATTAAGAGTATGCTATCAAGTCTTGGAAGGACAGGGATCTTGCAGATATCTTGATGTAATCCATTCATGCCTTTGTTGTCACCAAATGACAGGTCATTGTTATCTGCTCTGAGAGATAACAGCTAAAATTTAAGAGCTATTTTGTGAACTGTCTGCGTAACAGATTGATTTATAAGAAATAACACTGAAAACTACAATTAAAGTAAACAAACCACTTGCTGCTCAAGGGCAAAGACTTGAGTTTGAATCCCCTGAACTCACACAGAGCCTGATTCTGAAGCACATCTGTAATCTAAGCGTTATTAACAGTGAGAAGGGAGGTAGAGATAAGAATGTCTACCGAATCTTATCCTCATGGTCCAGTCTGCTTGGTGTATACAGCGTGCAGGGGTGAATAGCAAAGTGATATTGTCTCAGAAAGTAATGTGGAAGATATGGGCTGATTGACACCCAGAGATGTACAATGACCACAGGAGGGCCGTACCACCTACATGCCTAGCACTCACATACGTGATACATAGACATAGATGACACAGACAGACAGATAGACACACACTAGAGCTAGTTCCAGGACAGGCTTCAAAGCTACAGAGAAACCTGTCTCAAAAAACTTAAAAAAAAAGATTAAAAATACAAGTAAAATTAAGATACAAAACATAATAACCAATGTAAGTTCATCTTTCATCGTTTTTCTTCATTTTATTACCTACTTTGTGGTAGCATTTCCTTTGTATTTGCACATTAACAATGCTCTAGCAGCTGGCAAAGCTCATACACCCCTTCCCATGTCTGTCAGGCACAGCGGCAGTATTTCCTAAAAGGGCACCAGTGAAAACCATGGAATCCATCGCCATACACAGTTTACTATTAAACACTTCCTAGCCCATCCCTGAGTCATGTTTGATGCTACGTAGAACATCGTGACAGTGATCTGGGGAGAATATTCACACTTTCTCTGATTCTCACAGCTGTATTATTGTGTTCCTTATTTATAATAAAATCTTCTAAAGGTCACAGTTAGGGAAATGTTGCCATTCAAAAGACAACCTAAACCCAGCGATTGTGGGTAGGGCAACAGCAGCATCTCCGTGGAGACACAGGGCAGCTTTGGTTCTTTTTCATGCCTCACCCTGACCTCAGCTACAGGTGTTCGCGCAGCCAGTGCAGTTCAGCTTGTGTATGTAGAGCTGGGGGCTTCCAAACCAACTCACAGACCCCATGTTCCAGGCAATTTGTGCTTTTTGATGATTTGGTGAAGATGTCAATGTTTCTCGTGTACATTTAACTACCCAAACAAGGCAACTGATGCATGTATCAACTGATGATCCCCATGTGTCCACACCAATCATGCACCCGTCCTGCTCTGCCCACCTTTTAGTTTCTTCAAAGACAAGCTAAAGAACTTCTGGCAAGCTCTCTCACAGAAACCAAGCCCCTAAAAGACAGTTTCACTCATAACCTTTCTGACTGAATGAACATGGAATGTTCTGTGGTTTGGGAACTACATGTAAATAATTTTATTCATGCTCAGATACAATTTGCCATGATACTTACCTTTCATAATTGATTTGCAGTCATTTTTTATATCATATAAAGAGAAAAGCTTAAGTACAATATCAATTTTTCCTGATATCAAATGCATGTTAAAGAATAATGATCTTTGGTGGGCTACAAATTATGTCCTACCTTGATATTATGTGCAATGTTACACCTAATTGTGTTTTTTTTACATTCCTAAGATCAAAACACTTTCCAGTCATTTCTTTTTACTCCATGATAAAATACATTATTATAAATTTGTTGAAATGACAATTGCTTATTTTTGATTTTCCATATTTGGTGTGCGATTACCCTCTGTACACTGTGAATACAAATTAGTTAATAAAGAAGCTGCTTTGGTCCTATCATAAAGCATAACAGAGAAGGGTGGGGATTCCAAGCAGAGATAGAGAAAAAATTAGGCAGAGTCATTGAGAAGCCATGTAGCCACTGTGGGAGACAAATGCCAGACACTGGATGGATCCTTACTGGTAGGTCACAACCGCATGGACACAGATTGATAGAAATGTATTAATTTAAGATGGAAGGGCCAGCTGGGAATATGTTAGAGTCATTGGCCAAGCAGTGTAGTAATTAATATAGTTCAATGTGATTATTTCAGGTCTGGACAGCCAGGAAATGAACGAACAGTCCGAACAGTCTCTACCAATACATATAGTCTTCTACAATAAAACACCTTAGTTGTTTGCTATAAAGTTTTTATTATATATAAAGCATATTCTTTTGTGATCCTTAGAAGTCAAGGAAAACACTGGAGAAAATCAGATATAAAGAGCTTCTCAACATAAGGCACCACTGTTTGGATGGTGTGGATTCTTCGTTCAATGTGAAAAAACCAACATGTCCAAAGATGGAACTGCAAATGTCAAGAAGTAGATACCCGCATTTCTAACAGGATGTCATGAGGTAATCTGATTTTAGAGGCAAATATAATAAATAATCTATATTTATCTTTATACATACCAACCCAAATACATTTGACAATTATAGGATCCTAAAATAGCAATTTAGATCTTTAAGTTGCAAAGCCACTTATTGTAGAAATATTTGAAACCAAAGGATATCTCACTTGACTATTATTTATGTCACAACTTGTTTCATGAGGAGCAAATTGCTCTTATGACAGTTAAACCTATTAACATGTCAAACCAAAATTAATACTGAGTTTTCATAGGTAGAGGAAATCATTAGAACTCAATTATGTTCTACATATTTATTTCCTTGAGGGGGAGATGCTAACTTTTTATAAAAAACTAAGATTATGAGATAATCAATTATTTTAAAGATGTAGAGGGTTTAGTCCAGACACTGAAAATAATTAGAAAGTTCCATACATGGGCTGACCCAGAATTCCAACTCTTGAGATGAAACAGGGATCCAAATAAAATAAGATAATCTGGCTCAAGCTTCATGACATCATGCCAAAGTTCCATCTTTAACTGTTTAAAAAAATATATACTTTTTAGTGGCCAAAGAGAAAAACAATCACATTATTTTCTGACGAGGACGATGGTCCATGTCTTTCTCTGAAGTGAGATTAATTTTATTTTTCTTCTGGCTCAGCTCCCTTTCGAGGATTACAGTTTGCAAATCTAAATAATCAAGAGGTTGTTCAAAGTGAAAGACTTTTCAGCATTCTCAGTTTCCAGACCCCCTACAAGAAAGACTTGCCCTGATGGAGGTCTTTCTCACTTGCTTTGTTTGATAATATTCTCAAAGCCCAACCCATGTTGGCATATACATAATGGAGCAACCTAAACGCCCCCATTGGCTCGAGTGGTCATCTACATTAATTTTACCTCTGAGAATTTAATACCTTATCTAAAGCATGTCCCTTTCAAACATCAATGCTTAAGCTATAAAGCCTTGGGGTGCTTTTCCAAGTATATATTTATTATGGTTTGAATATGAAACATCTCCACAGGCTCATGTGTTTGAACTCCAGCTGGTGATGCCATTTAAGGAGTCTCTGAAACCTTCAGGAGGTGGGTGGGACCTCCCTGGTAGAAATAGGTTCCTGGGGAAAAGCCAGGGCATGCGAAAGCCGGCCCCTGGCTCAACTGCTCTTTTCACCTCTATCACTTCTTTGCTACATGTGCCTGTCACCATGGACTCAAGTGTATCTTCTCAGCCATGATGGAGAGATAAGCTCTTAAAACATGAACTAAAATAACTATTCTCCCCTTTAAATTGTTTGTCTTAAGCTCATTGTTATGGAGACAGAAAAATAATAAAAATGATACTTATTGATTTTTTTAACAAATTTTATTGTGTGTGCATGCCACAGTGCACATGAGGTCAGAGGACAGCTTGCAGGAGCTCGCTCTCTCCTTCCAACACGTGGACTCCTGGGAATGAATAGAGTCTGTGGCTTGGTGGCAAATGCCTATTGAGACAACCTGCTATCCTTTCCTTCCTTTTTT
>NC_022009.1:121855980-121873381 GCF_000317375.1 Microtus ochrogaster | reverse complement strand
TCCTCCCAGTGGGTAAGGACTCCCAATGGGTGAAGACTTCCATGGGGAGTCTACAAAGTCTGGCACATTAAGTTGGGGCTGAAGCAAACCTGTACCCCCCTGCATTAAGGCTGAGCATGGCATCCCCATAGGGAATGGGCTCCAACAAGTTAACTCATGGGGTATAGATCCTGGTCCTACAGCCAGGGGCCCCTCAGATAGTCCATACTTCACCACTGTCTCTCACATACTGAGGCCATAGTTCAGACCCACGGAGGCTCAACAGCTGTCGGTCTAGAGTTCATTGGTTTCCACGAACATTGATCAGCTGTCTCTGTAGATTTCTCCATTATGATCTTGACCTCACTTGCACATAATTCCCTCCTCCCTCTTTTTGACTGGATTCCCAGAGTGTGGCCTGGTGCTTGGTTGCGATCGCTGCATCTGGTTCCATCAGTTACTGCATGTAGGCTCTATGATAATAGTTGGGATATTCACCAACCTGATTACAGGGGAAGAACAGTTTCAGGCCCTCTCTCCACAATTGCTGGAGTCAGCTGGGTTCATCCTTGTAGATTCTTGGGAATTTCCGTAGCACCAGGTTTCTCCCTAACCCCACAGTGGCTCTCTCTATCAAGATCTCTCTTTCATTGCTCTCCCACTCCATCCCTCTCTCCCTTGACCATTCTTTTCTCTCGTGTTCTCATCTCCCATCCCCTTCCCTTTATCACCCTGCCTCCCGTCCTGGTTACCCAGGCTATCTCATCTTCTATTTTCCTTTCCCATGGTGATCCATGTGTCCCTCTTAGGCTCTTCCTTGCTACCTAGCTTCTCTGGTACTGTAGATTGCAGTACAGTTATTCTTTCCTTTACATCTAATAGCCACGTGTGAATAAGTATACCTTGTTTGTCTTTCTGAGTTTGGATGACCTCACTCAGGATGATTTTTCTAGTTCCATCCATTTGCCTGAAAATTTCATGATGTCATTGCTTTTTACAGCTGAATATTACTCCTTTGTGTAAATGTACATTTTCTTTATCAATTCTTTAGGTAAGGAACATCCAGGTTGTTTCCAAGTTCTAGGCATTATGAATAATGCTGTTATGAACATTGTTGAGCAAGTGTCCTTGTGGTATAAGTGAGAATCCCTTGGGTATATGCCCAAAAGTGTTATCACTGGGTCTTGAGATAGATTGATTTTCTATTTTCTGAGAAACCACCATTTTGATTTCCAAAGTGGTTGTACAAATTTGTACTTCCACCAGCAGTGGAGGAGTGTTCTCCTGACTCCACATCCTCTCCCAACATAAACTGTCCTTCATATTTTTTATCTTAACCATACTGGCAGGTATAAGATGGTATCTCAGAGTCATGCATTTCCCTGATTATTAAGGATGTTGAGCAATTCTTTAAACATCTTTTGGCCAATTGAGTTTATTCTGATGAGAATTCTCGCTTTGTCTCTGTACCCTATTTTAAAATTGGATTATTTTGTATTTTGATGTCTAGTTTCTTGAGTTATTTATGTATTTTGGAGATCAGCTCTTTGTCAGATGTGGAGTTGATGAAGATCTTTTCCCATTCTGTAGGCTGCCATTTGTCTCATTTACCGTGTCCTTTGCCTTACAGAAGCTTATCAGTTTCAGGAGGCCCCATTTATTGATTGTTGCTCTCAGTGTCTGTATTACCAGTGTTATATTTAGGATGTGGTCTCCCACTTTCTCTTCTATAAAATTTAATGTAACTGGATTTATGTTGAGGTTCTTGATCCACTTGGACTTGAGGTTTTGTGCATGACAATAGATATGGATCTTTTTGCCAACTTCTCAGCAGCTGTCCTCTGCATACAAGAAACACATCTCAACAACAAAGACAGACATTTTTTTCAGAGTGAAGGGTGAAAAAAGACTTTCCAATCAAATGGACATAAGGAAGAAGCTGGTATAGCTTTTCTAATATCTAATAAAATAGATTTCAAGCCAAAGGAAATCAAAAGAGATGAAGAAGAATATTTTATATTCATCATAGGAAAAATCTGTCAAGAAAAAGTCCCAATTCTGAACTTCTATTCTCCAAACACAAGGGCACCAACCATTTGTAAAAGAAACATTTCTAAAGCTTAAATCACACATCAAACCCCAAACACTAAAAGTGGAAGACTTCAATACCAAAATCTCACCAGTGGACAGGTCTGTCAGATAGACAACCAACAGAAAAATAAGGGAACTAACAGATATTATGGCTTACATGGGCTTAACAGACATCTATAGAATATTCCACCAAAACACAAAAGAATATACCTTCTTCTCAATCCCTCATGAAATTTTCTTTTTTTCTAAAATAAATATTTTTGTTTCAAATATGACATTTTATTGTCATTCTTTCATCATTTGCTTCCCTCCAGCTGTGGCAGAGTGTAGGGTCTTTACGAAATGGAATTAGGAATGAGAGGGATAGGAAAAGGACGAACCTTAGGGCACTCCTGCGGATGACAGGCTTTGTCAGCATGCTAGAGGACATTCTGAGCTGCCTGAAGCTCTGCCATGCCCAGGCAAAGCAGGTATTAGAGACAAAAGGAAAAGAAATAAACTCATTTTATCATGTATGAAGATTTCCCTAGCGTGAAGTATTGAGAGACTATTAGTTGCATTGAAGTACTATGTTTTATTTTGTGTGTGTGGGCGGGAGGGGGGGGGGACGAGTGTTCTGGGAGTCAAATCTAGACCCCATTATCCCCAGGTCGCAAACATCCCATCTCTAAACAGTGCTTCAACCTCAACAGCAGAGCTTTCATCTCTGCCTGAGAACCACCCACAAAATGTCTGGAGACTAGGGTATTTTAAGGATAATAGGTGTTATTAATCAAATAATATATTGAATTGAAAATTGTACCAAATGAAATGTACAACACAACAAAAAGTTCATATAGAATAATAAAAATAATCCAAATAATTATTAATTATTTTTCTATTTTTGACCCTGATGAGAAAATAATTTAAGTATGTAATATTTACTGTGATTTTCTTGATAATCTCTTTAGGTTCACAGTTTACAGTCAGAGTTAGAGTCAGGTTATAATTCTTGTTTTTACAAGTGCATGGGAGGTTAATTATTCGAATTATCACATAAATATAAACACAGGATTCATTTGCTAGGATGTTTTAGTCACAGAAAATGAGTGCATAAAACCGATAGTGATGTGAGTTCTAAAGCAAACTTGTACTCCAAACAAACTTTGCAATTCCCAGAAATCCCGAGAATCCACCGAGATTAGTGGGTCTCAACCAGTGAGTTGAGACTCATTTGACAAACATCTAGCTCCAAAAATAATTACACTATGATTCATAAGAGAAGCAAAATTACAGTTATGAGAAAGCAACAAAAATAATTTTAAAGCTAGTTCCACATGAGGAACTATATTAAAGGGTTACACATTAGGAAGGTTGGGAACCACTGACCTAGATAAAAACTAACAACAAAAAGATTAGCTCAAGATTGAAAAAAAAAAAATCTTGACTATATAAGGTTGCATTTTAAAACAAAACATTTTCCGTGTCTTTATGATTTCATGCGTCCATGCTATAATTATTTGTATAAAAGTATTTTGTTGAGTATTTCCAGAAGAATACTTGCATTGTTTACATATGAATAGGAAATGATTTGTATTTACTTTGTACTTAAGTTCTCTCTATTTATTAAATTCTTCCCAAGATCTTATGAATTCGAAGTGCTGTAGAAAGCACATTAAATCAGATCGTATTAACTCAATGCTTCAGGGCTTATATCAGCATTTTGATTATCTTATATTTCTAATTAATGAAAAAAGTGTTAATTAAATTTAAAAATCTCTCAAAATTATTTGTTATTTAAAGTATGCAATGTATCAAACCAAAACCAAAATCAAAATAAAAACAATTTGGAGATAATGAGAGAGAGGAGGAATGTGAATTTGGGTGGATAGGGAGGAGGTATCATGGAGGAGTGGGGCAGGGACAAGAATATGATCAAATACATTGTATGAAAAATAAATATATGAAAATTTCAAAACTATGTAATATATTACGTTTTATATACTGGTCATCCTTTCTTGCATTAACACACTGGAATTCCCTAACATTATCGGCCAACTTAGTACCCAATAATCAACATTTCCCCATTTCATCATTTGCTGGTTAAATATTTTAAATACGGTATTTCCCCCAAATTTCATGTATCCTATTAATAAAGTAAGTAACAGATTTTCAGGGATAATTTGATTAGGTTCTCCTTTGCACATTGGTTTCATTTATTTATTCATTTGTAGAATGACCTCCTTCCTGTTCTCTCTCCTCTTGCTTTCCTCTGTCAGCTCTTAGCTTGCACACACTGATTACGCTAGAATCCCATTCTGCTAAGTGGTGTGCTTTCTCATGACTGACTATGTTAACAGCTTTATTTATTTTTCTGGAACTGGGGATTAAGTCCAGAGCCTCCTGAGTGTTTGAGAAGTGCTCTGCTCTTCACGAACTCCTCAGCACTGACCAGTTTTCAGAGAACTTGATTGCTGGGAAGACAGACTATGCCTCACAGCTCCTCTGTCTTTCCAATAAAAGAAGCTTGGATTTAATTGCACAAAATTCCGAAGAGAGAAACAAAATGTCCAGTTTTCCTCCTGGTATGAGTAAACAAGAACTCTTAGGTACGGAATATTAATATAAGGGATTTGCTACCCAGGGCCTGGAGGAATACTAGGACAAACCACATAAAGAAATAGCAGGAATTAGCTACAATTAATTGCAAATAAATTGAAGAGATTAGGATAACAAAGACTCAAGCAGGCACAGACCACGAGGCAGGACACTGCCCAGCTGCCTCAAGGCAGGACACTGCCCAGCTGCCACTGATGTCCTTGAGCAGAAGCAGGAAGTAGAAAAGACCGAGTGATGAAGACAGCTATAGTGCTGGGCATTGAGGGCAGAGGAGAGTAAACAGGAGGGCAGAAGTTCCTCCTACTTTCTAGATTCCTTCTAGAGTCTTCCCGTGGCTGACCCTAATGGGTAGTTACTGGCCAGGAAGGCTTAGCTAAGTCGCAGAATTTCAGTGCAGTTCCCCAAAGCCCATTGTTGAAGGACTAATCTGAAGCTCATTGAAAGATAAAGAAAAATCTAACACACTCTTGAAGAAACAATTGGCAATGTATATTAATTGTATTATTTGAATTTCATGTCAAATTAAGGTAAGACATGTAGGGTTAGTGGTACATGGATAAAGGAGCCTCAAATACAATCCATTAGCTAGTTTTTAATTCAATTTTGATCATTGATTTTGGACAAATCTCTTAAAATTGCCTAAACTTCCTATGACTCATTGTGTTGATTTATTTGATGACTGAGAACTTAGTCTAAGCTTCATTAGTTTATTTGATTCCAGGATTTTCAGATGAGCAATTGAACACATTTTGGTTTTAGAGCCACGTAATACGCTTTAGAATTTATGTGAAGAAACTTAGGAAACAATCAAGGGTGTAAAGTAATGTTAGATCAATCTGTTTGCTTCTGGACACATAAGCTAAGAGAACAGATTCCTTTAGTTGTTGCACAGTATAGGAACTATGGCTTCAGTAGGGTTGTTCTCATAGTACATGGTAGGAGGAAGCAGAATTGTTCTTTGTCTTGTGCAAAATTATTGCAGTTTTACTGAAGTGGGAGAAACTGTAATTACTCTTTCTGAGAATCAGAAGAACATTGTGAAGTATTGTTTTCACGGTGCTTCTCTCCATGAGAGTTATGATATCGCTGGGAAAATAAAGAGCAGTCATTATAGAACTCAGTACTGACATTGCTGAATAATCAGTCTAGCACATACATACATAGCAGGCTGCGTGTTGAGTCCATTTGCATCTGGAACTCTTGACATTATTCTGCAATGTTCAAATAAAAACCAAAATGAAATTAACAAAAAATACTCATCTCTGAAACAAAATAAAACGAAGTAAAGGAATAAAAATATTGGAAGTTGTGACTATGAACACAGAACAGAAAGACCTGGAGGCTTACACTAAACTCTGAGACTGGGATTCTGGAATTTATTAAACAGAACAATGCGTGGAGCATTTGGAAGCAATCTGTGTGCTATATTATGCATTCGCGAACGAGTTGTTTGGATTTTGTGGCTACTTTTGGTCACTGCACTTTTTAAAAGATGTAGACAAACTGAAATGGATCATGGGAGGATGAGATCAATGAATGAGAGTTAGATAATCGAGGCCTGGAGGAAGTCTAAAGACTCCTGGACAGAGAGAAGCCCTGAGGAACAGTCTGGGTGCTAAGATTGGATGCAGGAAGCATCTTTCCAATATTAGAATCAATTAATACTTCCCCTGTTGGCAATGGTACCTAGAATAAAAATCAGCTTAATAAAAGAACATTTTATTTGTTTTTGATTTTGCCTTTCTTTGTTCTGAGATGGAAATGCTATAAAGAATGTGATCCTTGAGGGGACAAATCTCTCTAGAAACTGGAAAGTAGTTGCCCAGGTCTTTCTGAAGACACTATTTATTCTCCTTAGCAGCAAAAAGACTGCACAGACATCTTACGTGTTTGGCTGATATTAAAAACCAGATACTTAGTCAATCATCTCTTACCAGGATAAGCAATATACTGCAAGGAAAAGGTAACCCGAACTCTCAGACTCTCGTGAAATCCAAGAAAATCTCTCTAAATCTCTACATAGGTCTATAAACAGTGGTTCTAGTCTGCTAAGACACTGCTAGAAAATCCTGAAAGAGTACTCACAGAGTCTGGGCCATGGCTGCCAATGGCTGAGGGACATAATGACAAGTAGCTAGATTGTGTAATCCCTGCAATGGGATTTCAAAATGCCATCCTTCTTGGGAGGTGCAAGGCTCCCTCACTTCTACTATGGTGACTGTGCAGTTGTCAACAGAGACACCATGTGGTAAGGAGAAGCAATGGCAGCCAAGATAGTGAAACCAGCTGCTCCACCTATAGGATATAGAGGGGCTTCAGAAAATGGAGTTTTTCTTGTAATCAGGGTATTTTGTACTGAAATAGAGATATAATTACATTACAGCCCAAATTTGAAGAGTAGCCATGGCGAGGAGCCACTGTATTAAGAGTACATCTTAAAGATAAAAGGGCTGGCTTAAATTCAATTTGAAAACTTAATAATTTACAAATTACTCATAAAAAAGCATTCTAATATGCCTAGATTAGGTTGAAGTGCCCCATTTTCAACTCCCATGGATCTAGAAATTTCTACTTAGAATTTTTTTAAAATTAGAATTGAAATTTGGGATTTCTTGCTGGAAACTTGGTCTCCCCTTCAAAATGGGAATTCCACAGGAACACACATTTCTCACCTTGTTTTTTTTAGAGTAGACGCATGCTAAAAGGATTTCATAGACATATTCAATAATTCCCCAGGGACCAAAGGCCAATCTTTATCCCTTTTAACAAGAAAAATTAAATAGTGTTTAAATACCTGCTCACAATAAAACCTTCTCCCATGATAATATTACTGGCACATCTTGACAAACATTCAGAGAATTAATATAAATAACAACTTATTTCGGTTAAATATAGTTCTGTCAGGAAACAAAAAGAGAGGTCTCAGGAATGGAAACTGTAGAATGGCTGTTGTCCTGCTAGTCCAACAATGGCCGTCTACCAATGGAAGGTCCAAAGATCCAGTAACTGTTCAGTCCTTGAGACTGTATATCTCCGGTGCTCTTCAGTACACGATGGGATTCTGGGCAAGGAGGCGTTTCTGCCTGTGGAGGAATGAACCTTGCTAGCGTGAGTGACAAGCAGGCAGAGAGAGCAAAATTCCTTCTTCCATACTGCCAGCAGAAGGTGTGGCCGAGATTCAAGGTGGATCATCCCACCTCAATAAGATCTAATTCAAGGTGGGTCTTCCCACCTCAAAAAGATCTAAGTTAAAGGTGGACCTTTCCACTTCAAAAGATTCCAATTCAAAGTGGGTCTTACCACTTTCAACTGATTTAATTAAGAAAAAAAAATTCACCCAGCAATTTACCCAGTATCTTAGGTTTTAGTTAATTCCAGATGTAGTCAGCTTCACAACCAAGAACAGCAGGCATGGTTCCTATTTTTACTAGGTTAATATTCAAATCTTGATTCCAAATCCTAGTAAGGAAATTACAAAGGAAGTTACAGACCACTCTTGGCCATAAATTCAATTCAGTATGTTTTTACAATTATATAAATTCCAGTACCAGAGGAGGTCTTTCCATATGCAAAGTTGGTTTAACATTTACAAAAATAATTTATCATTGCAGTCTACTACCTGAAGGGAAAATGGGGGGATGAGGAAAAGGACAAAGTTAGCTTGACAAGACTTAGAAAAATGATTTGAGCAAATGCAATATTTATCCATGATAAAAATTCCAAATTACTAGGAATAAAGAAAAACATATCCACCTACAACCAGACAGATCTATATAAAACTAGCCTGTAAGATTTACAGACACATGCATAAAGCCACAAAAAAGTTTAAAGTTATGAAAAATTAAAAACTTTCTCTTAAAACTATTAAGTAACAATTAATTTATTAATTGAAATTTAAAAATTCACTTTCAATGTACCACTCAATACTTTGCTTGAAAGTATTGAAGCTATAGTGAGTAAAATAGACAAGAAAAATGACACAGTAATCAGAAAGAATGGAAATAAAACTATTATTCATAAATATAATGATCATATGGCCAGAAAACATCAAGAACTTATTTACTATTATAGTCATATGGTGAATTTCTCAAGTGTTTTGAATACATGTTCAATATCTAGAAATCATTTGCATTCCAGAAACAAAACAACTAAATTAAAATGGAAAAATAATAAATGTTATACCATCATCAATAAATGTCAAGTATGTTTAATACAATGTATGAAAGAATGTACACTAAGTAAGTACAGGTGTGATGTATGTTTATTGTATGGTACAGGGATTGAAGACACAATACTGAAAAAAAGGGGCCAATTTTCTCCTAAGTTTGTCTAGGTCCTATGCAACCTCTATAGAAATCCCCAAGATTCTATTTTCAGTCTTAAGTTAAAACTGATAGTAGGGTGTAGTGATGTAGACCTTTTATCTCAGCAGTTGGGCGGTGGAGGCACGAGAATAGAAAAACATCTGTGATCTCGAGATCAGGCTGGTCTACATTGTGAGTTCTGGGACTGTGTACAGAGATTTTGACTCCAATAACTGAGTCTTTTTAAAGCCTGTGCAGATGAGTTTAATGATCACAAAAGCAGGACTGATGAAGATAAATAAAAGTAGAAACTAGACCCTACTAAATACCAAAAACTGTTCTAAAGACACAGCAATGAAATCAATGCAACACCCGTGCAAAGACAGCCGGGATGGGGCCTTGGAAGAGGACAGTTCTAAAATCCCCGCCTCCTCCCCTTATTGGATGGTAGTGAACGTTCTGAGGCATATGAAGCCCATTTACCCTTCAAAAGGGAAAGCTTTTCTCCCTTCTGGCAAAGCTGCTTGAAGCTGACCTGCAAGTCTCCTCCTTTTTTACCGGAACACAAGTGTAGTTTTAAGTTAACCTACATTCATCACAGGGAGAGGAAGATGCAGCCGCTCACTTGCTCTGGATAACTCTAGGGCCAAGGCATCTGTTATCTGACAGAGTAGCAGGCTCCTGCAAAGGCAGTCAGGTAGTGCTTCCATTTGCACCCACAGGGCTAGATGTGATGATCCTCAGTAGAGCCAGGTAGCAGATGACTGTGTGGCCATTGGCTTCAGCTGTGCCGTTCTTTCCCATTCTTACCTACAGGAGGGTCATAAACCACCTGCAACTAATTAGAATCATCAGAATAGCCATAAACATTTATAGTTTTGTCGTTGTTCTGTGTAACTTTCTTGTACTGTTCCATGATCCAGCTGAAGAAGATCTGCACCTATGGGTGTCCGACAGAACAGAATTCACACCGCTCAATTGCCTTGATGTCACTATCTTAATTAGAATGCAGCCAGAGGTGACCAATGCCTGCAGGCCTTGGTACCATCCATATATTCCAATAAAACTCACAAACAGTTATATTTTCCAGCATCAAGAAGTACTTCATACTTAGAAGTGAGAGAAAGATTACTGTTTCCCTTATCTTCTATTATAAGCCAGGACAATTCTAGACAACTCCATTTGTGTTAAGGAGACACTATGTGTTAAACTTGAAAATGATTATGACTATCTTTTTTTTACCATTGTGTTCCCAAGTAACACAATAATCTACTGTATGAGTAGGACACACAGGGTTCTTTAGAAAAATCCTATGTTCTTTAGATGTAGTTGGTGATTTTTATCCTTAAGATAGCAAATGTATCAGTTGTTTTTTTTTAAAAAAAAACAGTGAGGAGTTTGGGGAGACATCTCAGATGGTTCAACATCACGTGCACGTGCAGCCTTAAGCTTCTATTGCAGGGCCCGACTACTCCACTGGGCTAACCAATGCCTTTTGAAGAGCTACTCCTAGCCTGATATATTAATATGTGTTGCATTCTAGACAAGCACTGGAGCATTGTTAAGTGATTATGTGATTAAAAACCATACATGGTCATCTATGTTCTTCCAAATTGGCCATGAAATGAAGTCCGTTATGTCTGCCAACAATCCTCTTGCGTCAGACCTGGTACATCTTGCAGATCAAGTCTGAGCTCATCAGAAAGCCCAAGCTTGTCGTTGAGGGTTACTCTAGCTACCTTGAATGGTCAACTTGACCCAGCCTGGAGTTGCCTGGGAAGGGAGTCTCCACTGAGTGATTATCCTGGTCAGTTTGGTCTGTGAGATAGATGACTATTGGAGATTAATTTATTTAGGATAACCCAGACCACTTCAGGTAGTAACATTCCCTATGGTGATGGTCCTAGACAAAAACAAACAAACAAACAAACAAACTTTCTTCCTGTAAATTGCTTTTAGTGATAGTGTTTATCACAAAACAGAATGAAGCTAGAACAACGATGAAGCTCAAAGACCACATTATCTATTACTTCCAGACACTTCTCTCTGCTCACACTCACTGCTAAATTGACGCTTCAGACAAAGAAAAATTTCAAGGTTTTTCTGGAGTGGGCTGACTGTGTTAGAGGCACCCGGTGTAGATAAAGGTTCTGGGGACAGGGACAGTCTTCCCTTACTGCTGTAAGTCTTTCGCCATTCCCACCATGGTTTCTTGTTTTCACCCATCTCTCCCTTTAGGCAACAGACACCTCTGCTCCAACAACTGCCCTTCAAGCAATTCTCTCTGTCACTTCCATGACAATGCAGTTTATTTCTTTATCTATAGAAATTTTTATTCCTTCTTATTTTATTATCTTTTTATTATTTAAAAAAATCTAAACTCTATTTTGATCATATTCTTTCACTCTCCCCAAACTTTCCAGGTCCCCTCCCTACACACACAACATTTTCTTTCTCAAAAATACAAGCAACAACCCGATACAACAACAAAAATCTCCAAAGCCAAGAAAATGAAATAATCAGCTCCCCAAACCAACCAAATTGTAATCATAAAATTAAAGAAAAAGCTGTGAAATTCATTATATTTCAGTTAACTACTCCTGAACATGGGGCCTGTCCTGAGTGACTGATATGCCCCGTGTCACTGCTGTGGGAGCTCCATCAGTTTAGTCAGTGACTTACCATGGGCATGGTTTTCTCTGGAGACATGATGAGATAAGACAGAGGAGAAGAGTCTCATCAGCTCCCTTGGGTGGTCGGAGTTAGTGCAAGCCTTGCGTTGGTATTCATCGCCCTTGGAGGAACGAGAAGACAACAGTAGCTGGATTAGTGCAGGGTCTACTTTGTTCTGTATTTGTGAGTTTGTTTAGCCATTACACCTCTTAATAAATTGTTGGATAGTCTTCTGTGGGTTATCGCTTCATCACTCAACTGGAGAAAACTGATATTCCCTCTTACAACAGGTATAAGTGATTATTTAGTTGTTAACCTTTACCCTAGGTTTTAATTTATTGATTAATCAATTCATTCACTCTTTTCCCCCAAGACAGGGTTTCTCTATATAGCCTTGGCTGTCCTGGAACTCACTCTTTAGATCAGAGTCTGTGGCCTCAGACTCACAGGTATCTGTCTGCCCCTGCCTCCTGAGTGCTGGGATTAAAGGTATGTGCCACTACCACCCAGCTCATTGACTTTTAAAATATAACAAAATGAAATACAATAAGATAAAAGAAACACACACACCACACACACACACACACACACACACACCACACACACACACAAAGACTCTATCACATTGAAGTGAAGTTGGACAAGAACAAAAAGTGATCAGGAGAAGGCATAAGAATCAGAGACCCACTTGTTTGCACACTCAGCAACCCCATGAAGACACTAACCTGGAAGCCATAACACACATGCCGAGGGCCTGGTGCAGACCCATGCAGGCCTAGGCCTGCTGCTTCAGGCTCTGAGTTCCTAAGAGCTGTGCATATTGACTCAGCAGGGCTTGTTCTTTTGGTGTCCTCTAGCCCCTCTGGCTCTTCCACTCTTTCTGCTTCCTCTTATGCAGGGTTCCCTGTACCCTGAAGGGAGAGATTGGATGGGGGCATCACATTCAAGGCTCACTACTTCAAGGTCTTTTACTCTCTGGCTGTGAGTCTCTATAATTTTTCCCATCTGCTGCAGGATGAAGCTTCTCTGGTGATGGCTGAGATCCTTTCCAGCTGGCACTTGCTTTATTGGTCTTCTTCATTCTGACAGGTGTAAGATGAAATCTTAAAGTAGTTTTGATTTGCGTTTCCCTGATGGCTAAGGATGCTGAACATTTCTTTGAGTGTTTCTCAGCCACTCGAGTTTCTTCTCTGGAGAATTCTCTGTTGAGATCTTGTGCCACATTTTTAACTGGGTTATTTGTTTTCATGATATCTATTTTCTTGAGCTCTTTATATATTTTGTATACTAGCCCTCTCTGAGATGTGTAGTTGGTAAAAATCTTTTCCCACTCTATAGACTGCTTCTTTGAATGACATTATCCTTTCTAGACAGAAGCATCTCAGTCCCATAAGGTCACATTTATTAATTGTTGACCTTAGACCCTTTGCTGATGGTGGTCTTTTCAGAAAGTCTCCTCCTGTACCAATGAGTTCAAGGCTATTACCCCCTCTCTCTTCTCTGGGTTTCAGTAGGTTTGGTGTCATGCTGAGTGCTTTGTAGTAATAGGAGCAACGGGGCTGCGTCCCCAGCACCCCAGCCGCTCCCCGGCCGCCTGGCTAGCTTATGCCCCAAAATAATTACACGGACACTGTATTCTTTTAAGCACTGCTTGGCCCATTTCTATCTAGCCTCTTTTCGGCTAACTCTCGCACCTTGACTAGCCCATCTCTAATAATCTGCTGTAGCCCACAAGGTGGCTTACCAGGGAGATTCTAGCCTATGTCCATCCTGGGTCGGGTCTGCCCGCAAGAGTGGAGCATTGTGTCTCTCTGAGGCGTCTGCCCCCGAGAGGAGAGCTGTCAAGTCTCTGAGCTCACTTCCTTTTCCTCCCAGCGTTCTGTTCTGTTTACTCCTCCCACCTATGTTTTAACCTATCAGGGCAAGCAGCTTCTTTATTTAATTAACCAATGACCTTCCTCCATCGGTGCTTTGATCCTTTTGGAGTAGAGTTTTAGGCAGGTGATAAATATGAGTCTGTTTGAATTCTTCTGCAAGCCAATATCCAGCTTGACCATCACAATTTGTTGAAGATGTTGTTGTTCTAGTGTGAATTCCTAGGATCTTGATTAAAAAAATAAGGTGTAAATAGGTGTGTGGTGGCTGTGTGTCGCCTGGTGATAAAATCTTCTGTGGTCCTTAAGGGGGTGTGCCCGCAAGGTGTTCCAGGTGAAATGTTTTTCTGGATTATAGCTTGTATCAAGTTGACCCCAAAACAGCCAGTAAGTACATGGATACTGAGATCTGAGACTAAGGAATAACCAGGTTAGGGACAGTGAAGCAGCTTCACGAGAGGATGGAAAGCAGGGTATTCCACCAGATAGCTTCTGCTTAGTTGGTCCTTTCGATGGGGCAACAAGTGAGGAACGGCGACAGCAGAAAGTCTGCTCTAGTGATGAAGATGAGGCTGCGGGGTTTGACTTGGAGGAATGGAGGGAGAGGTGAAGATCTTCAATGAACCGACTTCTTCCCTGTTTGGGGTGGCCTGTAGGATCCCAGGGAGTTCCTGCTGGAGCTGAGTGGTGGGGTAAAGTTAGGAGAGGGAGGTTAAGAGGGTGAGATTTCTGCAGTTCACTCTCTATCAGGGGAGGGGAAAGGGAAGCCTCCGCAGGTTGTCTGCTGCAGAGACGCTGCAGATTGGACCTGGAAGGATGAAGGGAAAAGGAAGGTCTGCAGTTAGCTTCCCTGCTTCTCTGGCCAGAGTGCTCTGTGGGTTCCCAGGCTGGGCTAAGCAAGGAGTGGGGGAGGGGGACTAGAAGAGGAAGATCTGCAAACTAGGGGAGATCTCAGAGGAGTCCTGCCACAAGGCCCCATTGTCTTTAATTTTATGCATTGCAACTGTTTAAATGACTCAGACTGTGGGATTTTGTTACACCAGCAATAGGAAACTAACTTCTTACCAAAACGTTCCAACCCCTCCATAGTTGGTATTGTTTGCCTTGTAAGTACCAGACAGTCATGTGGAAAGGAGAAGAAAGTACTAGCAAAGAGGGCTGACTCAGACACAGAGATGCAAAGTTAAAAGACTTTCTATCCATTCTTTTTATCTTTAAGTCAATAGTAATTAACTTATTAATTTATTGTTAGTTTTCAACAAAAACTATAAAACATGAATTTTATAAAATGAACTGAGTATAAAAACGTACCCTTTTCTTGACTCTTTGGGTTATCCACCATAGGTAGTAAAAGTGAAAATATAAACCAAATTTATCTTTTACTTATTTCAAATAGGAATTTATACAATGAAAATGTTACCCCAGTAAATTACTTCCTTGCAGAATGTAATATGTCTGCCATATGTTTCCTACTTCTTAACACTGCACATTGTTCTTTTTGCTGTTTTCATTATTCTTTCTTGGCCCAACTGCCCAGCCTTCTTTAATTCAGTAGGGAAGAGAAATACTCAAGAACTATTTTGTTTTTAATTTCACAAGTAGAGAAAGTATTTTGATGAGTAGGACAAATTATCTTCCAGGGACTGTTTGCTAACAGAGATAAAAAAGTAAAAGAATAAACAAACAAGACAGCTGCTGACAGGGGAAGGAATGTGCAGACTCACAGTTACCGAAATGAGAAATGCTATGCAGCGTTAATATGGGCGGGGGAGTCCGGGTCTCAGAGAAAATGTTTCTAGTGAAATTTCAGGATAACGTTTTCTCTGTGTAAGAACTAGCAAAGTATGTTCTCCACAATTTTCATGATTACAAGGGTCTGCAGGGGAGGATAGGTTTGTCTTGTTGGAACGGAAGGAAGCTAGCGGACCAGAGTCCAACCCGTGAAGTAGCAGGTGGCACATAATGCTTTAGGAAATGGAATTGGTAACAGTGCTTTTCTTTTTTTTTTTTCTTTTAACTGAAATAATAAAACGTGGAGTATGGAAAATTTAGAAACATACTGAGAGAATCCTATTCCTCACTTAGAATCCTTTCTGTATTTACAATCAGAAAGGGCAAGAAGTCACTTGTTATACCACTCTGGAACTCTAAGAGAATTCTAGACTGTAGTAGAGATTTGGATCCAGGAAATTGTGTTTTTCTGAAGACAAGGGAAAGGCGGCATAAATGTTACTGCACTCACCAGTAGCTGTGGGAAAGGTTATGTCCCCCAACCCCAAATTTCTGGTGTTGCAATTCTTCCCCACTCTGTGTGATGGCACCAGAAAGTTGGCCTTTGGACAGTGGCTAGGTCATGATGGTAAAGGACCTGTGGTAAACCTGTAATCAGAAAAACCAGCTGAGGTGATATTCTTTCAGTCCTTTAGGGAGGCAGGGAAGGGAGCCATCTGGAAACCAGGAAGAAGGACTTCAGACATTACAGCAGCTGGAACTCTGACCTTGGGCTTCACAGCTTTGGGACTGCAGAGAAGAAATTGTTAAAGCTACCCACGGTATGGGATTTTGCCATAGCTACCCAGGGTATGGGATTTTGCTATAGCAGCCTGAACTAAGACATCCACATCTGGTTGGCTGCTGAAGTGACCAAAGGCAAGGATCTGTCAGTGAGGTTAGCTGAAGATCCAGCTAAGAAGAACAGGAAGGACCCAAAGCTCTTCAGGGCTGAAAGCATATTCTGCTCCTCCCACTCTTCACCTGGACTTGGGAGCTCAGTTCAGTGCTCTGATTCAGATATCTGCCTCTGGTTCCATCAGTTGCTGGATGGAGATTCTATGGTGACATTTAAGATATTCATTAGTCTGACTACAGTGCAACGCCAGTTCTGGCACCCTCTCCTCCATTACTTACGGTCTGAGCTGGGGTCATCCTTGTGGATTCCTGGAAATTCTCTAGTGCCAGGTTTCTTGCTAGCCCCATAATGGCTCCCTCAGTCAAAATATCTCTTGCCTTGCTCTCATCTCTGTCCTTCCTCCATCTCGACCATCCCATTCCCTCAAGTTCTCCTCCTCTCTCCCCTTCTCCCCCCCTCCTCCCCTTCTACCCTCCCTATTGCTCCCACCCCCATGCTCCCAATTTTGTCAGGCAATTTTGTCTATTTCCTTTTTCCAGATGGATCTATGTATATTTTTCATAGGGTTCACCTATTACTTAGCTTCTCTAGGATCATGAACTATTGCTTGGTTCAATGTCCTTTACTTCGCAACTAGTATCCACTTATGATGGGAACACCCACAGAAACAGTTTACCTGAGCTAATGAGAGTTCACCAAGTCCAACCAGACAGGGAAGGAAAAAGGTCCAAGCTAATCCCTCCGAATGTGGGCGGCCGTTGTATGGCAACGGAAGAGGATTCTGGAGAACATAAGTGATAAAATGAATAATCAACATGAAAGAAATCACCAAGGAGAACTTCATTCAAGTGATTAAAACATTACTGTAATAGAATAGCTGTCCTTTTCATAAGCCTGTAAAGAAAATGGCTGTATTTTGAGACAGTTTAAGGTGTGCTATTTCATTTAGTGCAGACTTTAAAGGGAGCAACCGTGACCCAGCAGTGGCAGTAATGACCGCTGGGAAGCAGACTGCTTTGTGAAGTGAAAGTGGAGGGACCATGCCTGTCTCATAATGTGTTGCAGGCCAGCACAAACAGCAGCGGACACATCTGTACTTCCACACACACAGTGCTGGGCTATGCTCCCTTGGGTTAAAGTCAAGTTAGGCTTTCCGTGAATTGCTAGCAGGTGGGCATGATGGCACGGGTATAAACTGCCAGCAGCAGCCTGACAAACGCTGGACCATCGGGAGTTTGAAGCCAGCCCACATA
>NC_022009.1:121853382-121855880 GCF_000317375.1 Microtus ochrogaster | reverse complement strand
CACACACACACACACACACCAAAACAAACCTTATCTTTCATCCAAGAGTCTACATCCCACACAAAGCTGCTTCCTAACTGTGGAAATGAAAGCAAGCGAAGTTTAGTACCAAAACTAAACATCCCATGTTAAGAGCGGGGTTCCCTGAGCAGCGCTATACTGCTGTCATGATTCTGTCTAGATGAAGCCTGCATAGAAAGGTCACACTTCCGAAATTGGAATTATCATTCTGACAAGGAGCAGCCTGCAGAAGAGGCAGGCGATGAAACCACAGGAACCCGGTCCAGTTTGGTTCAGGATGGCCAACTGCTGTCCCACCTTATGTAGCTTTAACACATGCTGACCCTTGAGTCCTGCCACCCGGCTTTGCCTCCTTTTCCCCCAAATGTCTCACCCTGGGGCCCCTGAGGTTCCCTCTGACCCGCCCTGCGGTGCCCCGCCAAGGACCTCGGTGTCATTCCTGCCGCCCTCCCCTCGGTGCGGATTCTGGTCCCTCCCGACCGCGACCCGCTCCTCCGCCCGCGGTCCCCGCAGATGTCCGCGGCGCGCCACGGCGCACGCTCGGGGGCGGAGCAGGCGCGTCAGGCTCGGCGGCAGCGGCGCGGGCGGCGGGGACCGGCGGGGACGCAGCTGCCTCTGCCCCCGCCACCAGCGCCGCTGTCACCTCGGCGGAGGGCTGCGGGGCGCCTACGGTAAGGCCTGGCGGCGAGGTCCCCGCGCTGCGGGCTCCAGGTCTGCGCACTGCGGCGGGGCCCGAGCAAGGATCCAGGGCGGGCTCTGAGGACGATGCAGAGTCCAGTGCCCGCGGGGCACGGGCCCATGGCCCGGGATGGGGACACGCGGCGGCCAGGGCCCAGGGGTTCTTTGGGGAGGCATCCCCTGGCCCTGCATTGGCCGCTCTGGAAAGCCACCTAGAGTTGGGGACGGGGGCACAGGAGCCTGGCTGTGGTGGCCTGCACCGCTCAGGGAGGGCAGGGGGCTCCCGCCGAGGGGGACAGCCCTACTGCGGTGCTGGGACTCTTCCCTGGGGGTGGTGGTGGATGCGGATGAAGAACCTAATAATATGCTCTTTGAGCCTGCGGTAGGGTGTCGAGGATGAATAACGGGTAAATCTGGGAGAGACATAGGCAATGCATAGGCAAGAGTGGGATGGGAATGGGGTGCTTGGGTCTCAGGTTTTATGGCCTG
This sequence comes from Microtus ochrogaster, assembly GCF_000317375.1. Classification (NCBI taxonomy): domain Eukaryota; kingdom Metazoa; phylum Chordata; class Mammalia; order Rodentia; family Cricetidae; genus Microtus; species Microtus ochrogaster. The sequence continues at coordinate 121,854,692 of NC_022009.1, read as the reverse complement.
AAAACGAAGCCCGGAGAAGTGGTTTTAACTATTTGGCTACCAGTAAATGCTTGATGGTTTGCTTTTTACGTATTGGAGTATGGCAGGAATAGTCTCTTCTGGGCACAGGCAGTGATATTCAAATGTAGGTAGGAAGATTGTCTGTAGAGTTTGAGCCCACTTCCAGTTTTGTTTCCTCGCCATTACCCAGAATAATCTTTTTGTTGAGGAGTTCTCTCGTCAATGGGAAAACTAACAAGCCAACTTACAGTAGTGCATACATTTTCAGAGTAAACAAGCAGCATGTAGGTTTAATGATACAGTAAAAGCAATGGATGTAAAGTGTGAAACTCTCTCATGCTAATCTTCCTTTATCTTCATCAGTTGCCTAATACATTAAATTAAATACTGTGGTTATTTTTGAAAAAAAAATTCATTCAAAAATTTACACAATGTAGATTTAAAAAAAAAACATCAAATGTACTAGCCAGAGAGAATTATCCAAACACTGTGTTAAACATACTTACAGGTATCTGTCTGAACCTATTTTTGAATATTCTCCAATTTAATATCAAACTTTAATTTCATATAACCCCAGAGTTAGAAAGTGTACAGTTTGTATCTTATTGAAATCTTGTTTTCTTCGTATGTTTGTTTGAAGTGAGTTTTACTGTGATATTCAAAAGGGTTTATTGCTATGTAAAGGAAACTCACACATTCCATGATGTAGGGTTTGAGATACAAATACATTTACTTGCTGGGTAGCCGTGGGGACGCCCCTTAAAGAGAAGCCACAGGCTTGTTGCACACTTCTTAGTGCGAACGTCTTCTTGTTTTCTCTTCTAGATTGAGCTGGCGACCCTTCCATTCTCAAGATGAGGCTTTCCTTGGCAATCTCCTTTTTTATTTTCCTGTCCTTGTGGGTTGAAGAAGCGTGTTCAAAAGAAAAATCGTCCAAGAAGGGGAAGGGGAAAAAGAAGCAGTATCTGTGCCCGTCGTACGTTCCTCAAGTCTTATATCCTTCTGCAGAGCCGTGTTGCTGCTGTTTGTAGAAAGTCAGACTGACTACTAAAATGCCCGACCTTGACACTTTTCACATCCAGCTGTGACCCATTGTGTCCTGATAGCAAAACACAGGGTAGACAGAGGTTTGGAGCGCGATGGTCCCTTCCTAGTGATGAAGGCGGCTTTGTTCATGCATCTTTACGTATCATTCACAAAAGTGAAACAAGTTATTATAGCTTTCTTAGGCCAGATATGCAAGTTTAATTGGATACTAAGAGTCCATGTTTTGAGAAAACACTAGTACAAAAAGTAGATTTAAAAATAAC
>NC_022009.1:121851865-121853124 GCF_000317375.1 Microtus ochrogaster | reverse complement strand
CTAGGCAGTTTCTTTATTAATAAGAAATCATTCCCACATCAAATAACCTAACAGGAAAATTCATTAAGAAACAGATAAACTACGATCTCAAAATCTATTACATTTATATTGGTATACCACAAGGGAAGCAAATTTATTTGCATGGTAGATTAGAGTTCTTTTTCAATATTTGTAAGGAATTTAGTGTATCCCTCAAAAAGTGTGTTATAAAATATAGAATGACTTGTAAAAACAAAATCCAGCTACAAGCTATCCAAAGTCAAGGTTTATCAGCTAGGGATCTGGGATCCGGGAAGGGCTAATGTTACTGGCCAATAAAAGCTGAAAATAACCATCAGATGAATGCTCTATAATGTTTTCTACATATTATAATGTGTTTTTAGGCAATAATACAGCATTTGTAATTACTTGGCTGTGATAGGCCGTTTTTTAGTTACGATAGTTGAGATGTCATATTGACCACAGACATTTTATTTCAGCATCATAACCTGATGAATCGTGAACCATTGCAGTTTTATAGATGTCTGTAAGAAACACCAAATGTCTTAGGAAGAAATTTTTGTCAGTCAAGGACTTTAGACTTAATCTATTGCAGTTGATGCTTGTACAGATGTGAGAGACGGAAAGTCTGAAATCATGTCATGGAGAGTAATGTCTATCATTAACTAAGTTTCATGTCATGTCACAAGGCATCTCCTGATTTGACCATTGACATCCTACTTATTTAACTGTATTATGTCAGGGTCAAATTATGGGGTGCTAGACATAAAGAACATCCTTGAGTTATATGCATGCTTCTCCTTGGCCTCTGTACCCTTGGGTATCTGCTGAGTGACGAAGGGCCAGGCTTAGGTTTACCCACCACTTGCTGACGTCAGGATTCCTCCGTGATATGACTCTTGTACATAATCAGGAGATTAACGTTTGAGGGAGTAGATAATGTTGGGCCTTCTTCTCCTTATGTGAAAGATGCATTTTTCAAGTTCTAAATATTCCCTGTTAATACTAGCAAAGTTAATCTTTGCTAGTTTCTACCATAGCCTTCTATTTTTTTATTTTATTTTTATAATTTTGAGACTAACTTTTGCTGCTGGTTGTAGTAATCCTGTTAAATGTCTAGCTCACCTGTGTGCAAGCAGGGCAGGGATGATGACTCAGCAGGTGAAGGTGTGATCATAAGGACCTGAGCTTGCTCTCTGGAACCCTAGGATGGAAGGAGAGGACCAATTTTTAAAGGTGTACCCCCCATCTACATGCAT
>NC_022009.1:121831976-121851544 GCF_000317375.1 Microtus ochrogaster | reverse complement strand
CGTTTAAAAAACAAACAAAGCTGAAGTAAAATAAATAGAAAATCTGAGTTAAGAACAAGCGCTTAAGAAATTCAGGAGTCATTTCTCTGGCTGGAGTTTGGTCTGTTATTTGAAAGTTCTCTTAAAAACTTAGGCCAGAATCTCAGCCATAGTCATGTACTGTAAAATAATCTAATTCAGCAATTTGTAGTTTAGAAACCTAAATTGTTTCTTTTGTGTAAATTTGTTAGGTGTTTTGCTCACCAGAGTTAGAGTTAGGGATCTTAGAAGGTGAGGATAGAAAATAAATATGTCTTAATATTGTAAGATTCTTCCTGGAGAGCTGGTTTATTTAACTATTTGAAGGGTGGCATTGATAAGCCATGGGAGCTACTGTGCCTAGCAGCCTATTTGTCGTGAGCAAGAATTAAATAGTCCTGCTTTTCCACTAGAGCAGCAGTTTCTCCCACTGAGATGAGAGTAGACATTTTAAAATAGAGGAGAGGCGCTGGGGACGTATCTCAGTGTGATTCTCTTCTGCCTGTGAGGTTTCCCCCAAACCCATGTGTACAACTAAGGTCACTCACTGTTGCTTCCTAGGTCTTCATTTCTCGTTCAGAGCTGTGTAGAGGGTTATACCCTCTGCATCATGTTACAAAGCTCAGCTCAACCTGCTAGGACTTGCACTCAGAACTCCTCCACACTTTTCCTAACATGGTTCCCCTTTGCTGGCAAATGGCCCCAACACCTCCTTTTCCATCCTAGGATTACTCTTGACCTACCCTTTTTTTGTTTCCCCAATTCAACAGTCACCAAGACTGAGAAGCTCAGCAGCTCTTCTCTCCTGTGTCTGGAGAGTCTTCATTTTCACTTCCAGAGATATTGAGTTATTTTCCCTAAAATCTGTCATCCATCTTGTTCTAATCTTTCCACTTCTCGTTTTGTTTAGTTCTTGCTTTTATTTTTTTCTTCTTGACCATACCTTTGCCACACTGATCCTAGAGCTCTTCCAGGTCTCTGGTCTAATTAAGTCATTCCAATATTGAGACACCTTGTGGGAACCCCATGGCTTGCTACGTATGGCTGACATTTCATGGCTCTACATGAAGACTCTTGATCGCTAGAATTTGACATCTTCATCACTATCCTCTCCATCTCAGTCCTTGGACCACAGAGAGCGCTCATGGGTCACTCTCATTCACACTTGCTCTTTCCCATCACTGCCTGTGTTCTTCTCAATAGTTAGAGCACCCGGTGCACTCCCTGTGTTAGTGAACTTCTACCTCTACCTCGGCGCTGTTGCTCCAAATTCATGGCAGTAACTATTGCTTATACACTATTAATCCTCAGTCTGTAGTCTTAAAACCATGACCTATTCCGAGAAGTGCGTGTGTGTGTGTGTGTGTGTGTGTGTGTGTGTGTGTGTGTGTGTGATGCTGTGAATCAAGTAGTTAAGGGCCTCGTGTATGCTAAATTGGTACCATGCTGTTGAGAGGCATCCCAATCTCTTGCCTCTACACAGCCCTCTACTTCCGTGGTGATTATTCCCTGGAGATTAACAGTTAAACTGTGTGCTTGCCCAGCTCTTTGTAAATTCATGAAAGAACAATGCCTTCCTTGACTCATTAAAAGAGAACACTAGAATGCTTGGTACAAAATGAAAATTTCTTTAATGAGTGCAGGGAAAGCCGAACACCTTTGTCTGCATCTCACTGGCTCTGTTATGTCTGGATTTTACATCAGTTGATAGGGTCTCAGCAGATGAAAAACTACATGAAGTCACAACTAGGTTGCTGGTTCGAACATTTTTACCCTAGTTTATGCTTGAATGTGGTGGCATTTTGACTTCATCATATTTAAGATTTTATCAGTGACTGGAAGGAAACTTTGAAGAAAAAGACTCATACAAACTGAAGTTTTTAACATTGGGAAATTCAGTGTGAGACAGAATTGGTAGCAAGTATAAACCCTGAATTATGGGACTGAGACTCAGAAAGAAGAGATTTGCATATTGATATTATTTGCAGAATCGTATATATTTGAATAGCAGGGCAGGTGAAGTGGGCCTATCTTGCAGGAAGCCAGGAAACGGTAAGAGTAGGGAGGGCTGAAAAGAACGTGTATTGGGATGAATGTGAATGAAGCACAATGATACACATGTAAGAAAATGTCATAATAAAACACATTTATTTATGTGATACCAACAACAAAATAAAAAACAAAGTGATGGGAAAAACCTAATGAGGTAGGGAAATGAGTTGCCATTTGGTTCACCCATCATTTGTGCGTGTATGGATTAAGTAGACTACTGGGAAAATATTCGATGGCATTATCATCATGATATATATATAAATATATATATATTTATATATATTTATACTTGACACTATAATTAAAGCAATTTTTGAAGATGTTTAAAGCACAGTTTATGGGCATTTCTGCACTGTTCTCAACATTTCCAGGACAGAGAAATGATAGAAGCAATTAAGACCTTTTTATACTAGGAAATGCTAAAGGAACTGAGATAATTGAAGGTTGCTTTCAAATGTTTGAAAATTTGTGAGGTTAATAAGAAGCTATACTTTATGACTTGGTATCAGCCAAAAGCCATGCTAATGATTCGATTGTAGGGAGTGAGATTTTGGCTCCCATGTAAAAACTCTGTATTAGAGATCAAATGAGATATAATTGATTAGAGAAGGGGTTGGGAAGTTGTTGTCATTAGAGCTATTCTGGCACGAAAGACTTGTTTGGCAGGCTTATGCTAAGGATTTGAAATTGGATATCCAGGTAGACCATATGTTGTTGTTTCAGGCTGTTTCAACTTGCGAGATTTTTAAAATTCTGTAACCCTAACATTATATCTGATTATCTAATAGCAATAGGAAATGGAGTCTTCATTCTACAGATTTAAATTTTATCTCGGGCCAGTTAGATAAATCTGCCTTTACTCTGGGTGGGTTGACTTGGAAAGTTCTAGTATATGAAATGCATATGGCTTTGCTTGAGTTGGTAATGAAACTCTGAAGACCTTAATTAACAAAATTTCCCTTTAAACCAAGTTTGGTGATCCACACCTTTAATCCCAGTACTTGGGAGGGAGAGGTTGGAGGACCTCTGTGAGTTCAAAGCCAGCCAGATCTACATAAAGGATTCCAGTTGAGTTAGAAATACAGAGACCCTGTCTCAAAACCCCAAACCCAACAAGTCAAGCGAAACAAAAACAAAACCCTAATTTCCCTCTGAAATTTTATAATCACGTTTTTTATTGTTGTTGTTGTTTTAAAATATCCTTTAAAACCAGACAAATCTCTTCTCTGACATAGTCCAGTAGGGAAGAATAAGTCAGTCTGCCACCCCTGTGGAAGTGCCTGCAGGATGACACATGGAAATCATCAACACTTCCATAGTCAGATGCCCGTGTGTATTGTAGAAACTGGATCAAGAAGAAAAATATACTTCATAATTCCAAGAACAACAAGAAAACAGTTTAAAAACACAGAAGGGCATTGATGTTCATCGCAGCTTTTGCTGGTAGGAGACAGAGTATCTCCTTTGCCCTGAGCTTGCCCGGCCTCGGTCCTGGTGTGCACCACTGATTTTGCCATTGCTGAGCGACCGGTGCACATTCTTATGCCGAGGCCTCTGAATTTCAAACACGTGGCAGCTGCTCATAGTATGTGTAACTAATGTGCTTCTGAAGTGCATCAGAGAACCGTCTTGAACCTCATGTGTGTGCCACAGAAAGGCAGACAATCTGGTGTGCTTTTCAAATGCATCATTTATTATTCATACTTTTAAAAATGGGGGACAATTCACAGCAAACAAATCTAACAATCAACCTAGCTCTATGGGACATAACCAGTATCTGGAGGCAGAGTTCACTCACAGTCGGGAGAGGCAGCAAAATGAGCTGAAAGTCAGATTGCCTAGTGCGCAGCAAGCCATCAGGCCCCTGTCCGCTGGTCAGGAAAGGACAGTGAGTGGTTGCTGGCTCTGTGACAGACGCTTCTTGAGAACTATGCTCCTTGAGAGCGCTGGATGCTAATAGTCATGGCTCCAGTTGTGCTTACCTAGGTCAGTCAGGGTGCTATACCCTTAGTGGTCACCAAGAGAGTCTGATGGGAGACATGATCACTGTAAGGGACCCTTTTTGCTAGAGTACATGTCTCATGTGTATTGTGGATTTTTTTGGAGTCCAACATCTACTAAGATGCTTAGAGCCTGGATTTTAGTGGAGCTTCTGAGCTTTTCCTTGTCTTCTCAAACCTCCTCATGATCGGTATAGGTTTCCCATGCCCAGGGCATTGCCGGGTACACTCAGTTGCTCACTTCTGCCATTATCTAGTTCTGCTATCAGGACACTGAGCAGGACAGCCACCATCTTATGGAACACTCCATTTTGTTTTCAGATTTTTGATCTAAGTGTTCACTACAAAATCTTTCTTCTGTTTGTTTTTTGACTCACACTGTCTTCTCTCTGAGGAGCTTCCCAAGGAGCCTTTAGTGATTTAGGCAGCTCTTGTATGGGTGTGCAATCATGTCCACCTGCATTTACCCATCTCCTCAATACATGTTCTCAAGCCCTCAAAACTCTAGTGTTAAAATCACAACCTAAGTAATTCACATTTATTTTGATTCTGTGCACACAGTGGAAAAGAATGAGGATTATTCTACAAACTTGTTCATAAGCTAAAAATATATGTATAAATATAAATGCACTTGATATCTTTTGTGAGAACTTTTGTCTCTTTCAACTTGTAATGCTAGGATTATGCATTTCAGTTGTGTATACAGATGAGAGGGGGAGATATATGGAAAATCAAAAGCCGTCATCTTTCGGCTAATTCATATGGTCCTCATTAGTCTCCATAGTTTCTTTTATCTAGATTTCATTAGCAGGCTGGATGGATCTTTACTTAGTTCCAGTTCCTTGCTTCCTTGTAGAAATGTTCAGGATGAAAATGTTGGCCCAAGATGAGAAGCTGATTGAAAAAGATAATTGCCTACGCTGTCATCACTCTATACCTGGACCAGGATATTTTTTTTCCCTTGTGTTTGGTTATGTATTTTCATACCACCTACTTTGCAATTTCTCTTTGATGGCCTGCTGTTATTTTGCAATCACTTGAATTAACGATCTTGTCTTTCCAAGTAATTCTCCAGCTTTCAAAATTGGCGTCCCCATTATTCCAGCTAGTCAGGCATGAAACTGAAATGGAACCCACATCTTCCCTTAGAGTGATCCCCTCTATCATCGTGTTCAGCTTTCTTTTTGATGCAGCTGCTTTTTCTACTATTGTCAAAAGAGCTGTTGTGGTATTTTCTCCTTTAGTCGCCTGGTTGTTACACATTTACAAAGCATAAGTTTTCATTTTCCACTTTCTAGTCTTATTCAGTAGCCCTCAAGTGTTCATGCCCAAAAGTTTAGCTTATTTCCTTTAGCGCTAGATTGCAAGAAGCTCTTGAATTAATATTCTTGACTTTGGTTGCAGGTACTATCTTGTTTTAGAATGCTCGGTCTACCGCCATTCCTGTCTTTTCCTTGCTTACTACTACTACTACTCCTGCTACATTTGGAAGCATAATATTCTGTTTAACTGGATTTTGCCAGTTCTTCAGGATTTAGCTGAGTAAATATTACCTTGTCCTACTAGGCAGAGTTTTATATAGTCAGAATTTTCATTTTTTGGTGGGGGATGAGTTCTGTGAACTAACAGCATTCTGTAGAAGTGGGACTAGGTATCATCTGGGAAACTGGTTGAAGTTCAACAGTTAGAAGGAGGAACAGTGTTCGTCTCCTGATCTTAGCTCACCTGCAGTACTGTGCTCAGTGCCTGCTGCTGTCATTTTCATCTCTCCTGTAATATGGAAGCCTGTTCAGAGGCTCCCAACTGGCACTTCCGTGGTCCTAAACTGTTGTGTATTGTTGGATGCGTTTTGTTTTAGTTTGTTTTCTTTGATGAATAGACGAATAAATAACTTCTAAGTAAGGTCCTGTATTATAAAATAGATTAGCCTCTTTTGGATAAGCCAAATTACAAAGCCAAGACTGAGGAGAGAAATGCAGAATAGATATATAGATTAAAGGATGCTGGAGACGGCTCCAAAGAGAAAATGGACTTTTTTTAAAGCAGGATTTTTTTGTTTTGTTTTGTCACCACAGTGATTTTGAACCAGAAGAGGTACAACCAAAATTAAGTGTCACTTAGACACTAATAGTGTTTCCATTTATTTTCATAAGCCTGTGTAGAGCTGGTGTTGAACTCCTTCCTCTCCCAGAGTCCTTTTTCTTTCACATCATATATTTCGATAGTTGAGGAAATTGAATCCTTCATATGATGATGTATTTTACTTTTTAGTTATACCATGTGTGTGTTAACAGTCTATGTTGCAAACAATTAAGAGGTCATATATAGTTTTAGAACATGGCTGTTTCAAAGCTTTGTGTTTAAGAGCTCCATTTATGCCTGAAAGTGCAGTAGAATCCAATGAATACACCGTTATTCTTTTTACACATCCAAGGTTTAATGACTGTGCATTTAGAAGTGATGTTGGTAAGGTGAATTCACTTTGCGTATCTCCTCACAAATGACAGGCAAGACATAGCAAAAAGAACATGATTGCACATGCTGAAGAACACTAAGTCCATAGAATTGGGCTTCAGTTTCCCCATGTGTACAATGAAGAATTTTGATTTAATTCAGTCATGCACACACAGCTATTCACTTGAGGCAAGTTGATCTTTTATGATATTATGCTTTATAATTGGTTTGTAACCTTCTTTTCAGGGTTAGTTTTTTTTTTTTGTTTAAATTGTTTTTGTTTATTAGCTTCGATATAATGAAGCCAAAAAAGAAAAAGAAAAAGAAAGCCTACACAAAATTCATTTTCTAAAGCAAGTTAGTACTAAATGGATCCAGTTTTAGATTTGTCTTATCATAATACAAGTATTTTGAAGGAGAGTAATGCATGTGGGAGCTGAATTATTTATGTTACCAGTTTCTCATGCTTTCACAAATTAAGGGAATCGACTTTCAGAAATGTGACCTCTTTTCTTCCTTTGAAGGTAAATAATTTCTTTAATGTGTCAAGGAATTGGGTGTGTTTGTACAAGTGTCTTTTGTTGTTATGCTAGCTCCTGACTAGCTATATTTCATGGAAATTTACACTCACAATTCAGAGGGCGAGTAATCTAAGTTTATGTACATACACATGGTCCCTCTGAGAAATAATGTACATATGAAATGAAAGTTCATAGAGCTCTCCTTTGAATAACAACGAGCTAAATAATAAATTTCCAATAGAACATGTTGGATAACAATTGAAATCTCATCAGCTGTTTGTTGAAGCTCCTTTGCTGACTTGTCCTGCGCTGACTTGTTTCCTGTCTCTTGGTGTGCTTTGCGATGCACTGTATGCGATGCACTGTGTGTGATGCACTGTGTGCGATGCGCTGTGTGGTCCTGAGGTCCTCCTCTTCCCTTCATCAGCCGTCTCTGTCTCTTTCTCACTTTCTCCAGCACACAGCCTTTCCTCCCACCCGCTTCAGTTCCAGCGTGGCACGTCAATCATCGATACAGAGGAAAGGAATCAAGCTCTTTGGTAGACGCTCCCAATGTCTATTCCTTCTTCACTCTGGAAACTGCTCTCCCTTCATCTTATTTATCTCTTATTTCTTGTATTCTTATGGACTTAACAACATACTGAAGGAGCCACTGTCTGAAAAAAATATGGAGTATATTCATATTTCATTAACATTTCCATCTATTAATTGGTGTATTTCCTGAACTAAAATGACCTGTGTTCTGAGCTTCACTTGGCTGGCTCTTCCTTGGTTGGGTTCCTTAGTTACCAAAAGCATATAGTATCTTAAGAAGCAACCTCCTCCCCTTGGTCATTTGTTTGTTAATGTGCAGTTGTAGCTCTACTTTACTTTTTGACTTAGATATTACTTACTTCCTCTCAAAGAAATCTAGTCACTTCCTTGATACCATTATTACCTGGTAAGAACCATGTGCAGTTCTCTACACCCCAGCACACCCCTGTGTCCACTTATTTCATCGTTAGCTTCTAGAATCTCCAACTTCTGAGTCTTTGTCCACTACCCTTTCCCTCTACCCTTCTGACACTAGAACTCATAAGCTGCTTTCAGCAAGCCCTTAACCACTGACTTTTTTTGATAGTCATTCTTGGTTCTTACATGCTTCTTATTCATCAAATCTTTGTCCATGGCAATTGCTGGTTGTGTATGTGTTAGGAATGGTTGCGTCTACATCTTTATCTCTAGGTGTATATATTTTGTGTCATTCAGACATTCATTTTTCCATTTTCTACTGTACCAGACTGTAAATGCACTGGGCAAAACTCAGTCACACAATATTTATATGAGGACCTGGTTTTAATCCCTAGTACAACCGGCAAACAGAGAATTTGCATTCGGTTCACAATGGTTTATTAATTTGGCTGAAGTATGTGAAAAAGGAATGACCACATGCAGACATGATGTTGGGAAAGGGAAGAGCGCTTAAATTATGTTTCCCAATTGAGGATGTTCTTTAGTGTTGTGCCAAAGTTAATAAATGATAGCTACTTAGGGGAGAGTTTTTATGTGAAACCTAGAATCAGATCAGTGAACATTTTGTTCTGTTTCATTACAATTCACTGGTCTTGCATGCTCGTTGAATGGACTCTTTTGTTCACAAACGATTTTATAACAACACAGAACAGCTAGAAGATACTCAGTTGCCTTCTTTGTAAACTTTCCAGAAGTTGATTATGTCATTACACAGCATTCAAAAGTCTCTTCCACTTAGAGTCTCTCTCTTCATTACTGAATAAAATATATAAATACTGGGAAGCACTCATGGGAGCTAAGGTTTTTCTAAGATTGTGATTTATATTTAAAAACTTTTTTTGTCATTAGTGACAAATGCAGCCGTTTTTGAACAAAGTTCTATGATCTTTTTATTTACTTTTCCTTAAAGAAAAAGTCCCAAATATTCATCTCTGGAATATAGTTTTTTTGGTGTGGTATTAATGAATGATCTTCCATGAAGAATAAGAATCTAATTTAGTTAGTAAGTCAAACTTGGTTCTAATAACAGCACTGAGGATGAGGCCATATTGTCAGGTATGATGTTAGGTAATGCTGACTTAAGCTTTAAAATTCAGTGAAGTTACATTCCTCTTTGTGTATCTTTAGAGACATTACTTTGAAGCACGAACCTTTAAAACTGGCTTCAGTTGCTGCTACGTTGCTGATGTTTGCTTTATTTCTAATGTTTGTTGTATAGTGTATAATTTGTGTAGGTTCATGTATTGGTGGTATGTGGTATTATGCTTTGGTGTGTGGTGTATATGTTGGTAGTGTGTGATCTGTTTGTGTGGTGTATGGTATGTTGTGATGATATGCGGCATTATGTATTGGTTGTGGGGCTTTATGTGTTGGTGGTGTGTGGTGTTATGCATTGGTAGTGTGTGCCATGTTGTGGTGGTGTGTGGTATTATATATTGGTGGTGTGCAGGGTTTTATGTGGGTGGCATCAGGGTTTATGTATTGATGTTTAGCGCTATGATTTGGTGATGTGTATTGTTATGTTTTGGTAACAAAGTGATTATGTTATGGTGTGTGGAGGTCAAAGAATTCATTGGCATTACAATTAAATGTCTTCTTAATTTCTGCTAATGCACTAGCGGTTTTATCTACCCTTGCTTTACCTCTGCTAGCACAATTGTCAATATTTAGCAAAGTAAATGATGTGTTACTGGCTTTATGAAAACAGTTTTGACTGTGGTGTGGCCAATTTGCAGAGTCGAGCCAGGCTCTGGAAACTGTTATTGTAGTGCGCAGGCATCTGTGAGGTTTGGAATAGACACAGCTGTTCAGGTTTCTGCTCTGGCCAGCCTTTCCTTCTTCCAGCTTTGCCATCATCTTTGGTTGGGCTCTACTACTCAGCGTCCACTTTACTGTGGAGTATTCTATACCTTCTTCCTGAAATATGCCCTGCTTCTTTCCCTTAACTTGCCTCATCCCTTCTTATCTTACGACTTTCAATCAAAAGTCACATATTCTTCAGAGTCCCTAGCTTGTAACCTGACAAAATTCAGTATTAACGATACAATGCTAATGATTACAGGTTCCAGGTAAAACTGGTTGAGTTAGTTCTGAGAGAACAGATAACACTAAACTCAAGTGACACACAGTCCACTTCTGTTTTGGCTTATGTGCTTTCACTGGCCAGATCTGTAAAATAGGGCTTAATGAATTTCTCAGGGTTATAGGAATAAAATATTTTCTGCATTTTTTATATGAAATAAGTGAGCATCTCATATGGAGATGGGAACAGGATTCTTCATCATTGCTGTGTAGGTGTTGTTTATTATAGTTACTGGGTTTCCTTAAGTCATTAGTGAACCTTAACGTGCAGTGGACTGTTTAAGAAGAATAACAGAATGTTACTCGCTGAGTATACAGTTTACAAGATTCCTTCTCCCAGACATATGATCTGTTATGTGAGACCCAGTTACTGTAGGCTGATGGAATGGCTCGGTGGTTAAGCCCACTTGCCGCTCTTTCAAAAGATCCAGGTTTGATTCTCAGCATCCACGTTGGGCACCCATAACTTCCTGTTATTTTGATTCCAGGGAATCCAGTGCTCTCTTCTGTTCTCTGTAGGCATCTGTACCATGTGCTGCACACCAACTCACACAGACACACTCATATATACATTTTTTAGTGGGCTTTACATTGATGAATACCCACATTGACTCCTAGTGGTGATGAACAGATTTGTATAAAGACGGAGTCTTTTGGAAATTCCTATGTGAATTACCAATTTGTGTTTAAAATATTGATCTGGATAAAACTTTAATTAACAAGTTACTAAATTTTAATATGTATTGCTTATTTAAATGTTGATTCATATGAACATTCTCAACTTCTTGCTGTAAAATGTCTGTCAACTTTGTTTATTTGTCTCGATCTTCATGTCTTCATGGTATGTCCTACCAAGATAGAGCATTCAAGAATGTTTGTTGGTTATTTGATATTATGGAACACTTTACTTGTGGCTGGACACACCTTCCCAGAAGTTTAGGTTCTTGAGGCTTGGTCACCAGTGTGGTGATTTGAGGTGATGGTGTTTTAAGAGATGTTGCTTGATAGAAGGTGATTGGGTCCTGGTATCCTCTAGGAAGTAGGAAGACAAGTTTTGTTGAGAGAGTTTGCTTTCAGGACAAGCAAGTTGCTAGAAGCAAGACTGTCTGTCTTCCATTGGTGACTTCTGTCAGTTTCTTGGCATGTTTGGCATTCTGCTCTTGAAGCACAAGACAGAAAAGATAAATGAGCTTCTTTTCTTTACAAAGTACTCAGATTCAACTATGTTTATAATAAAAGAATATATTAGTACATTAATGTAATTACTTATATTTCATTTTAATTAAATATTAGCCTTTATAGTAACACAAATTATTTAACATAAGGGAACGTTTGTATTTTCTGTTAGAAATTCCATGGAGGGCACTTAAAAGTTATCAAATTAATGAATAGTGTATCAAAAAATAAATGTGGGTGTGTTAGTTATGGCTAAAGCCCTAACCACCAGGAGCAAAGCAATAATCTCAGACCCTGCATAGCAATGGTAGGAGTTGGGTCTCTTCTGTGAGCATAGTCGACAGGAAAGGAAGCCTGGCTTGGTGGCTTTCACTCAGAGTCTTCTCTTTGGGCCCATACGCCGTGACAATTTTGAGTGGTAGGATAGTGGCTGAAGGCAGTTTTCATTTTTTGAAGGTACTGAAAATATTAGAAAAGCTGCTGGAGATTCTGTCCAGGAGAGTACTATGACACAGAGCTAGTTAGGACACAGTGTAGAGCAGTAGAGTTTCTTTGTAAGGAGGCCTGTGGATTTTAGTTTATTCAATCTGAAGTGACTGGTTTCTAAGCAATAATTCATAGAGACAAAGAGGGCAATCTTTCTTCTTCTGTACTGAAGAGGGATAGAGGATTCAGTATTCAGGATAACATCTGTATTTGCTTCCCTGCCCCATAATGGGGTTGGTACATCCTTGTTTCCATAAACCTGCAGGGGTATAATGAAGGCAGTAATTCAAAAGAAATCCTTTTCTTGTCTCTGATAACAAATTATTTGCACTAGGATCTTGCATAAGGGAAAGTGACAAAGCCATGGTAACAGAACCAGGTTAGGTGCTAGGGGTGGCCTTGAGCTTCTCTACTGGGTTCCTGAGGAGGAACAAAAGCCCCTTCATCTAAATGATTTGTGGTGTCCTTGGAGTGACTTCCTCAAAGTGCTTTGAAGTCTAAATTATTTATTTCTCAATTTCCCTGCTTTGGTTCTTTTTAAAAATTGGCTTGTAGTGGCAAAGAAAATATTTCCTTTCAAAACTCAGTCCCATCAATTTTTAGAGAATAGTGGAATTAGAGTGAGGATTTGGGGAAAGAAGATTTGTGCATATATATCGTGCGTTTATATAAGAAGGGAAACACGCTGCAGATTTCCTCAAGTAAATCACATGCCCAAGACTTTCTTGTAGTTGGGAGTAGATTGTGAATGTCTGTCGTTTTCCAAACAGTTGTTGCTTTCCCCATGACACAAAGTGGGCTCCTGGGAGCTGTCCTTCCTACAGCACCACGGCTGATCTAGGCGCTTTATTTATGTGGCCACCGTTCTTTCCACAGACAGGTCTTTTGTGAACTGGTTTTCTGCAGTTATCTTCTCTGCCTACAGAGAGACTCTCAGAGGCAGATACCAAGTGTCTAGAGATGTGGGCCAAATCCGCTGTAAGTCGGGCACCCAGTTCAGCCAGCCAGGCCTGCTTGACCAACTAGGGAGTACAGCTCTAGAGTGATTTTCTATTTTGTTTCTCCTCCCCGGTCCTCCCCTCTCCTCTCTATCCCTCCCTTCTCCTGCCTTCTCCTCCTCCATCCTTCGTTCTCTTCCCTTACCCTCCCCTCCCCTAAACAGAGATGGGCCAGGTGCAGAATGAGAGCCTTTGGAGCGCTCAGTCCTTTCTCTATCTCCCCCTTCTTGAGACAAATGCAGCTAAGAGCCTAGGCTGGGCTGAGCTCACCATTATCTTACCTCTTACTCTCAAGTGCAGCTAAGAGCCTAGGCTGGGCTGAGCCCACCATTATCTTACCTCTTACTCTCAAGTGCTGGGACAGCAAGCTGTCACCATCCTGGGCTTCTTTACTTTATTTTTTTTCCATTAGAACAGAGAGCAATCTTGCCTTTGAGGTACAATTAGGAAATCTCAGAATGATATGCATACTATAAAGCACAATAGGTAACCACATGCAATTTAAAAAGAAACAATAAGCATGTATTACCTAGTAGGAGAATTGAACAGTGACATTTTTGTTATTTTTTTTCTGTATAATACACATTACATGTATATTACAAATATGAGCTTGCAAATTATATAATTAGTGACTCTACATTCAGACATCAATTTACACGTGTTTTATGTGTATGCATCTTCTCTGTGTGTATGTATGTTCACAGTGTCAATGCAGGAGCCCACAGAGGGCATCTGATCCCCTGGAACTGGAGGTACAAACGACTGTGAGCCATAGGATCAGTTTTGGGAACTGAACCTGAGTGATCAGGAAGAACAGCCAGTGCTGTCTCTCCCGTTTCAGATTTTGATGGATTGTGTGGTTTGGAGCCAAAATTTGTCCGATTAATCCTTTCAGTATTTCAAAGCTTAGTTATGGTAATCAGCAAAGCATGCAGAAAATTGTGGTACATTTAGATATGTACGAGTCCCACTTCCTGGGAATTCTGATATTTCAGTGCGTTTGCACCTGGCTTTATGTGGGTTCTGGTGATTTCAGGTCTTCGTGCCTTCTGCTCTGAGCCTCCTGTCCACGACAACCTTGTTACTTTCTGAACACTGTCATTTGAAGAGCGGAAGGACTCATTTAGATCAATTCTTCTCTGGGTCTGTTCTTCTGAGATAGTATTTTGTAGCTTCATAGGGATCAGAGCAACATGATGGGTGTGTGCAATGGGTAGCCAGCCATAACATGAGTCAGCCCTCCGTCGTGTTTCTGTCTTGGGAGCTTCTCTTCTGGTTATGCAGAGACAGAGAGTAATCTAGTGTAAGCAGTAAGGGCAGTGTTGTTCTGTAGAGAGTGAGAACTAAGCGTCTCTAGCTGGGTTTTGATGGGCCTTTGCCTGCTTTATTCCTTTGCCCAGCTCCACTGAGCCCCTCTCGGGTTTCAGTGCCCACTCCTCCACTGCTTACTTCTCTAGGAGCTGCTGTTCAGGTTTTGTGAAGGAGTGAGGTAATGTTCTACTGGACTTTACCCGGCTCATTTCATTTAACACAGTGATCTCCAGTTCAATCAGAATTGCTTGAGGGGATAGGAATTCATTCTCTCCTTTTAGGTGCATAATATTATAACACCTGTACATCTTATAGATATTATGCTCATGTACATATGTGTATATTATATACACACTGTCTTCTTTATTCTTCGATTGAAAATTACCTGGCTGGATCTTGGAACTTGACTACTGTATATAGCATAGATGGGGCTGCCAGTATCTATTTGATAAAGTGATTTTATTTCCCTTGGTTATATATGTTGGAACTGCTGGACCATATGATAAATATATTATTTTTAAAGGACTCTATAAAATCTTTTTCATGATGTCTATACTAACATCTTCGTCAACACTGTATGAGTTTCTCGCTAACCATGTTCTTGTAAGCATTTTAGTGCATTATTTTTTGATACTATCCACTGAAGAACTTTTTTTTTAAGAATGACTGATTTCTTTACAGTTTCTTTCATTGTTGATGCCTCTACATTCTGTACAATATTTTCCTCTAGTCTCGGACCAGGAGGATCGGTCTGCACACAGTTGCTCTGCGATCCTTCACTACCCAGCTTTGACTCCTGCAGCCTGCACTTGTGGTATCCCGGAAATCATTGCCAGGAGCAATGTCATGAGGACATTCTTCTGTGTTTTCTTTTGAAGTCTGAGATTGCATATTTAAGCCTTTAATGAATTTTGAGTTGATTTTTGTGTGAGCCAGAAGAAAAATATCCAGTTTCTTTCTTTTCCTTGCAGATGTCCGGCTTTCTTTACACCATTTGTTAAATGCCATGTTTTCTACTCATTGTGCATACTTCCTGGCCGAATGACTGTTTGGGATTTAGTCCTATAATCATTTTCATCAGGTTTTTAGATTTTTTTTATTTTGTTACTTTTTTAGACAGGATCTATCTCAAATATTCTTTGCTGTTTTCATACTTGCTATGTAGTCCAAAATGAACAAGAATTTTAGATCCTTCTGTCTCCCCCTCCCAAATTTGAGGATTATGGGGATTATGCCACCGTGTCCTGTTTTTGCAGTGCTGAAAATTGAACCAAGAAGGAGCTATCACCCAAACCTCTGTCATTAAGATTTTGATAGGTGATTGCTTTTCACCTACATCTCTATGAGTAGGGTGGATATTTTAACAGGATTGTTTTCTAACCCATAAACTTGGCTATCTTTCTATTCTTTGCTGTCTTTGATAATTGAATTCTTTTACAGTTGTTAATGTAGAAATGCTTCATTCCCTTCGTCAGGGCTAAGGTTATTCATAAATATCTTGCTCTCTTTTGATGCTGTTGCAAATATGGTAATTATCCAAATTTGTATTTTATAGTTGGTTATCTACAGACATGTATATATGTAAGTGATTTCTTCAGTCAACGCTGTTTCCTGCAGTGTTAGTCTGCCAGTTCTAATAGGGATGTCTGTGCAAGTGCGTGACAATGTACAAGGAATTCTATACAAAGGGCCAAGTTAGCTAAAAACAGAGACATGCACTTCTGCAGTTGGGATCCATTTGACTGACTGTCTGGGAGTTCTGGACTATCCTGAGTCGATGTGGTAAGAGAGGATGTCTTGCTGGGTTCTCAATCTTTGTGTTGCAGCTTCCAGTTTTTCACCACAAACTGTGATGCCAGGTGTGAACTGTTCCTCCACGGTCTCTGCTGTAGACAGATTGCTTCCTTTCTATTTCTAGTTTCTTGAAATGTCTTTAATCCAGAAGGAATGTTGAATTATTTCAGATTACTTTTATGCACGCTTTTCTATGTTCCTATGGATTTTACCTATATTTCTGTTGAGGAAGAGTGATGTATAACAGTAATTTTCCAGTGCTGAGCTCTCCTCAAACTTGAGATGTATGCTCCATGGGGCTGTGGCGTGCAGCTGTTGAAGGCGCTAGTGAAGTTGTTTTCCTGTCTTTGGTAAGGCTGCCTGCTTCTGAGGGACACTGGGCTGTAGTTTCTTATGTGTCACATCTGCTTTAGTGTCAGGGTCACGCTGTCCTCACAAAGTCCTTGGAAGTGCTCCTCCTTTCATTGTTCGGGCAGATTTGGACAAGTACTGGCTTTGATTTGTTTTTTAGCAGTTCAGTAGAATTTGCCAGTGAAGTCATCTCTTCCTGGATTTTATTATTATTTGCTAAATAATCCCCTTTAAAGATCATTTCACGTTTGTATTTCTTTATCAGAAGGTCTTAGAATGTTCTGAGTTAACCAATTCGTGGACATCTAGTGGTTCATCAACATCTTTTATCAGGCTTCTCAGTTTTAATGTCTCACCTTTCATGTCTGATTTCATTTATTTATTTATTTTGCTTTTATTTCTTTGTTATTCTAAAGATATGTCAGTTTTGATTATGTTTTCAAATCATTGTTTTCATATTTTTCTATTCTTATTTAGTTTTATATTCTCTATTTCATTTATTTCTGCTCACTCTTGGTTTCTTTTTTTCTTTTTCTCTATCAGACAATTGATATTTATGTATATTTTCATAACCCTTATTCAAGGAGTTTTATCCTGTTCTTTTAAATGGGTCACATGAATCTCTTTGGTATTTGTGTAGTAGAAAATCCCTCGACCCTTCCCTGCGTTGTTTGCTGTCCTCATGCAAGAGAGGACCTTGTTCCGTCAACTTGTCTACTGTTCTGCAGGTAGAAGAAGTTCATGGTAGTGCGAAACCATGGTGTTTTCTCTCTCTGCTTGCCAACTATATTATGTTCTCATTGCCTTCTGTGATAGGCAAGCCAGAAGCCTTTTCCTCTTAGAAGAGTTAGAAAGCTGAATCTGTGTCCTTCCTACCTTGGAAGAATTGAGCTCATGGTTTTTATTTGTTTGTGCTATGTTGAGTTAAGGGAGGTCTGGTGTTTAGTCTTGTCTCTTGTTCAAATGACCACTTTGTCCTCCGCAACTTTCAGTGACTTGGGAATGCTGGACCTTGTCAGTGCTTGAGGCAGATGACTTAAATCTAGTCCTTCGGGAGCTCCAGAAATTATGTGGCTAGATGTGTGATTCAGATGTTCCCTGCTGAGATGAAGGGCAAGTGTGGGCTTTATTGCTTATGCTGTTCTGAGTTATTCAGAGTGTTTACATGAGAAGGAATTGCCCTATGCAGGGACCCATATCTTTCCAAGAGAAAGCATCAGGATCTCGGGGTAGCACATGAACAAATCAGGCACCAGCTACCTGGTCTAATTCCTTTGCTTCCCAGGGAGATGCTGACTTGGGAATTTCCTGCTGACTGTGTGCTAGGATGCAGACTATGGTATGAAAGCATCTATCTCACTTTCCTGCTAGATCATTGTGGATGATTTCTCAGTGGCGGGAGATGCAAGAGAACCTCAGCTAGTTGCGGGGTTTTTCTAGTTGCATGAACCTTTATGTTCACAGCGGGAAGAAGAAGCCAGTCTTCTTGTTAGGTGGGCACATGGTGTCTGCCTGTTATCCTAGTCTAAGGGTAGCTGCGTGGATGGGTAAGCTAGAGGAATTGTGAGTTCAAGGCCACAGCTCTGAGGCAACCGAGTGAAAACCTCATCTCAAAAACCAATAGAATAAAATCAAAATTTTTCATGCTTTAAAACCAAACAAAAAAGCAGAACTCTCTTTATTGGAAAGATATAAACAACAGCTATGAATAAGAGAAATTAGTTTTTGCAGGACCGTTTGTCATGAGAGTAGTTTCATACTTGATGTGAAAATATGCTGTCTGTAACCATTTTACTTATCTGAAAAAGTATACACCGTATGTCTACGTTATTATCGCATGAAATGAAAAATGAATAAAATTTCTGCCCTGGCAATGCTGAAGCATGCACGGGCAGCCCGGAGATGGTGGTTCTGTTGAACTTGTGCATTTTGGGTTTCATGGGCTAAGCTAATGAGGACGACTGACCAGGTCTCATCCTGAAGAGGGCACCAGATCTCATTACAAATAGTTTGAGCCACCATGTATTTGTGGGAATTGAACTCAGGACCTTTGGAAGAGCAGCCAGCGCTCTTAACCACTTAGCCATCTCTCCAGCATAGTAGTATTTAGGCATGGAGAGCTGAAGAAGCTGCTAATCTGGTAACAGTGATGATGCTGTCACATTTTAGGACCCTTTCCTAAGCATGATTGTTTATAGTGTAGAAATAGGCAAGAACCGGAGTACAAATCTCTAAAACCAAAATTTTTTTTTTTAAAATACATGTGGTAGCATTAGCCTGTAACACCAAAGCTCGGAGACAAACACAGGAGTACTGTGAGGCCTCACTGCCAGGCCCCCTAATCCATTGCTTTTCTTTAGATTTACTGAGACCCTTTCTCTCCCTCTCTGTCTCTCTCTCCCCATCCATCCCTCCTGCCTCCTCTCTCTGTGTGTATAGTTGGAAAATGGTACCAGGAAATATCCAATGTCAACATCTTATCTCCACATGTGTGCATGCATGGGCATGTGCATCTGCACACATACACACATGACACACATGCGCACACATACATACACACACACATACAAACACACAAATCTAATCCAGTTCTTTTCGTTAAACCAAGGGTTCTTTTAAGGTCTTTTCAAGTAGTTCATGAATAAAATAGACAGAAAAAAAAATTTCTCATCATCAGGGTCTTTCAACTTTTAGTTGATGATCAAATAGTATGAATATTCACTTTAGCTAGATGGATAACAAGAGCTACTGACATTTAAACCTGATGTTCTCAGGGAGACATGGAGGATAGCTGCCTGCCAGGGGCTGAATTATCTCCTTGATTTAAAAGGGCATCTTACATTTGTTCTGAAGCAAACCAGGTTAATGTCTGAGAGAGGCCATGTCAGCTCACATTTTCTTGCCCTTGAAACAGTTCTCATATGCTTTTAGACCGCATCTTACCCTGAATATTTGTGGAAGCATTTCTTGGTGGTTAACCTTAGACAATCGATGGTGTGCAGGATAACTTCGTATTCTTCGTTTTATAAATATGAAGTCCCCAGTGAAGACTCTCCAGTCTTTTAATTTAAAAACTTATTTTTCATCATTGTGTGTTCTCATAATGTATGTGGGAAGGGCTTGCATGCCACAACAAATGTGTAAAGGGCAGGGGACAATTTTTTTTAAATCAATTAATTCCTTCCACTTCTATGTAGATTCTAGGATTTGAACTCATGTCACCAGGCTTGAGAAGCAAGTACCTCTGTTCTCTGAATCGTTTCACTGTAAACTACCATCTGCTCAATTGGACGCTTCACCTCAGTCTCCCCTCC
>NC_022009.1:121810296-121831876 GCF_000317375.1 Microtus ochrogaster | reverse complement strand
TCTCTCTCTCTGTCTCCAAACCCCGCCCTGTCTCCAAAAACCTCCAACCACAGAAATGCCCATGACCATGACTACATGGTATTTAAACTGCCCTGAGGAGATTGGCTATGTGGTTATCTGATTCCTCCCCCTTTCTCCTCTCTGGGAGCTGGAAGACCATCCAGGAATATTTTACCAATAAACTTAGACTTTTAATTCTTAATTAGCTTGGCTTAGTTTGCTGTGTTGGTGGAGAGACTTAACCTTTAGCTATCTGCATTTGTTTTTTTTTTTCTTGGAGAAGTCTTCCATGGAGGTGTGTGTCTTTCCCAGAGTGTTTGGAATGATGGCCCGTGGGTACTTCCTTAGTAGCTCTTAGTGCTTTCATGTGGCAGAATCCTGCAGAAGAACCAGGTGCAATGGTACCTTCCCACTCTTTGTCTTTTGAAGATCTTTATATGTGTGTTAGCCATTGGGGCCAACACATCATATCTCCCTATTCCTAATTTCTGAATAGGATACTGACAACTGAACAGTGACAGTTTGTTATAGGAAGCCACTTGTTTATTCCCAGCTGCTCAGCCCCGAAATAATCACACAGAAACCATATTATTTACAATACTGTTTGGCCAATAGCTTAAGCGTATTTCTGGCTAACTCATATCCTAAATTAACACATCTCCATTAATCTGTGTATCACCACGAGGCTGTGGCTTACTCGGTAAAGTTCCAGCATCTGTCTCTGGCAGGGCTATGTGGCTTCTCACTGACCCTGCCTTCTTTCTCCCAGCATTTAGTTTAGTTTTCGCCACCTACCTCTGTTCTGCCCTGCTCAGACGAATGCAGATTCTTTATTCATTAACCAATAAAAGCAACACATAGACAGAAGGACCTCTGTACCAATAGTTCTCCTGACATGAGCACTGATTGGTCACAGCCTTATCATGTGGGTCCACTTCCATCTTGGCACACTGACCAATAGGCTACCAGATAGGTCTCTCTCCCTTCTTTTAAAAATCTTTGACTTTTAACACATAGTTTTTTAATATTTTGGATTAGAACATTTGGAGATTGTGAACACCATTGGTCCCAGTACTTTGAGACATTTAGTGGTTTTAGAGACGATACCAGTTACCTTTTTTATGTTGCCCAGAGTGTCAGTGTGATGCTACAGATTATCATGATGATTGTTGACTCGGTCTAAAAATGCCAGAAATTAATTTTGCAGATAGTTTATCAAAAGTCGCTCCTCTGAAGTCGGTGAGCCCAGCTGATTACAGGTGGTCCCTCCTTTTTCTGACTAAATCTGATGGACATAACATCAAGAGATTTATCAACTAATTTTTGTCCTAACCTGATACAGTTTCTGTAGGAAGGTCATTTCTCTGAAGTTGCAGGACTTGGTTTAGGGGTACACAGACTTTTTTTTCCCCAGTAAGTCTTTCAACAACTGGCTGAAAAATTTCCAGCCATTTTGTAACTGGATTAGGCATCTCTCTGTAAGGGTCAAGCATCCTCCATTAACAAATACCAGCTGCTGGTGCTTTTCATTTGCATCTCAGGCACTTGTAAATTTCTTAATCCCTGACTTTCCTGCTTCATTGTTCCCAGTAAACACTAAATACTCTCTTAAATACCTAAGCTTTGCTCTTTGATTCTGAGCTTGAAGTCATTTCTACAGTTGCTTAAACACAATGTCAGTGTGTTTAAGAAATGAGAAATGCCCCCATAGGCTCAGGCATTGGAACACTTGGTCCCCAGTTGGTACCACTGTCTGGATAGGTTATGGAGAAAGTTTGTCACTGGGGCTGTTAAAAGTGTACAGCCCATTCCAGCACAGTCTCTTCTACCTGATGCACTTTCTTAGCCTCCTGTTTCTGCTACCAGGTCTACCACTAGGTGCTTTGCCTTCCTGCTGTCTCTCTGGAACCATAACTCCAAATAAACCCTTTCTTCTATAAACTGCTTTGGTCATGGTGTTGTATCAGAGTAACAGAATAGATTTTTGTTGTTGTTGTTTTTTGCTTTTCAGGACAGGGTTTCTCTGTGTTGCTTTGGAGCCAGTCCTGGAACAAGCTCTTGTAGACCAGGCTGCCCTCGAACTCACAGAGTTTCTCCTGCCTCTGCCTCCCAAGTGGTGGGATTAAAGGTGTGCACCACCACCACTTGGCAACAGAATAGAAATTAATACAAGATTCAAGTGTACGATGATGCTGGATGAAGAACTTTTTATTGACACCATAACATCATGTCTCTGTGTTGAGGCCATGTCTGTCTCAGCCTCTGCCAAGTGGGTAACTAGGTCATTGTTACCTGCAAACTTGAATTGCTATAGACTGCCTTTGGCAACCTTGTTCCATCTCACTTCCAGGATTGCGAGGAGGAAAGTACAGGCACTCTTCTCACGTGCATCCCTATTTCTCTGGCTCCCCACCCTGCTAAGGAGAAGCCGTCTGTTCTCTGGGTATGCTATTGTAGTGTGAAGATACAGGAGGCTCGCTAAGGTGGTCTGGTAGGATCAGTCTCCAGTGCTGTTCTCACCTCAACTCTCTCATTCCCATCCAAGGAGACTACCAGGATGCTCAGGCTCAGCTGCATCCTGTGAGGAGCACACCTGTGTCAGTCAATTCCATGGCTCCAAAGACCCACATCTTTAGTCCACTTCTGCCCTTAAGGCCACATGCCTCCTATTTCACCCTCCTGGTACCACTAAGATGTCCCAGTCATTAGATGCCCTACTTTATTCCATCTTCTTACCACGTGCTCTTCTGTCTATGCCCATCTTGGCCCAGCCCCTCAGCTGAAACCACAGGTCTCATTAAATCCTGTGTGAACCCTTCATTTCAGCAAACTCTGCTGCAAAATCTTTTTGTGTGACTGCTGTTGAAGCCACACCCTTCTGGACCAGATTATCCTTTGAGTTGTTGACTTTACCTTCTCTCACTGAGGCATCAGCAGTGTGAGATGCTGTTTGGATCCAGGGCATGGTCAGTGCAGAATTACTGGATAAGTTTATCTGAAACTACAGTTTCGAATAGCATTTTCAAGTCAGAATAAGAAATGTGTCTGTTCGGTTCTCAAAAGGCAAAACCAGTATAGAGTAATGCACACAGCACAGAGCAAATACTAAAACATTATTAAATGAAATAAAGAATAATGAAACTAAAGGAAAATTATCATTTCGGTTGCTGTATACTTAAGAATTTTAGTTGTTTTTCTGTTAGGAATTGTAGTGTATTGGTGCTTCTGTTTTTCCTGCTGCTAGTACAACCTACCTGAGAAACCTTAATATCTTAGAAAAGATTTTATTTAGTTCATAATTTCAAAGCTAAAAGCTAAGGATTGGGCAATCTTTTTCATTTATCCTGCACTGATGGCCTATTTGCCATCAATGAGACAAACACCAGAAATTTTAGGGCAGGTGTGTGATGGAGGTAGAGAGGGGGCTCACTTGGTGAAGCAGGAAGTAGTAGACTGCCATATTTTGCCAGATCACCCCAGCCTGGCCATTGGTAGCCCCTGTGTGATGGCTCCGCAGAGCCCATCCTTGAACAGGTTTTCATTGTGAGTTTAGTGGTTGTTTGTAAGTCCTTGTAAGTCCCTTTGAAGAAATCTCCCATCAATCTATAGGAGAAAACAGCCTTAAAACCTGACCAATGTCACTGTTGTCACTGTTTGCGCTTGCATCATTGCCTTTGATATGATTTTTTATGATTTATTTTTATCTTTTTCATTATACATTCCAACCTCAGTTCTCCCTCCCAGCCCTGCTTCCTAAGAGCGACACAAGGATGGCCCTGGGAAGGGGAATTAGATACTGCTTCCCTGGAAAGACAGGCTGTTGGTTGTCTGCCAGCTCCTGGTCCCTGTGCTTGGGAAGGAAAAATCCAGGCCCAGGAGGTGGAATTCCTTGCTGCAGGCAGCTCGATGATCTCGTCAGGTTCTGTAACCGAGGGTCTTTTAGCCTATGTTCCACAGGTTCGAGAAACCCCAACTCTGCATGTGTACCATTTTCAGAAGTATGTAGCTTCCTTTCATTAGATTTTTGTGAACATCTTACCCAACGAAGACACACCATGTCCTGTGCTTTCTTCTTCCTTTATATTTGTGCTTTTGTGAAGGAGATAGGTCATGTGCAGGTTCCTCTGACCATGCTTTCTGCCTGAGAAACCATGTACTATTTTGCTGTGCTTTTTATACTATGAAAAAATTAGGCAACCCGTTGGCTAGAGAGTTGCCGTTTGAGGAAAACTGAGGCAGTCTGCTCTTGTGTATCTGTTTTAGACTGACCATTTAGAGTGGCCATGTAGTGATTTTGAAGATGAATCTACATTAAGCGGTAAATGGAGCCTCTCTTTAGAAAGAGACTTCTGTGTTTTTTTGTGTGTGCTGGAAAACATTACATCATACAGCCATATAGAATGTCAGGACACATTCTTTGCATAACTTTCCCCCTTAGTCATGACTTTGGTTTAAGTTTAGGCTAGTGAACAAAACAGGGATGGTTATAAAAATTCTTGTTATATAAGAACGCATTTTCCTACTTATTTGATCACTTTGCCTGAGACAGTTATTTTCTTAATGTCATATTTCTAAAGAAATAAACCCTGTTTTGTGATATACTGGAATTTTTGATAGATTGAATAAGTATAACATTCAAAACCTTAACACTCTGTTATGAAAACAGTTACTAATTGTGCTCTGTTATCACAAATACCACATTTTACAAATAGTGTGTGTGTGTGTGTGTGTGTGTGTGTGTATGCAGGTGTGTGTTTCTATGTAAACAATCAAATATGCTGTGTACATATTTCATTTTGTCTTTTAGAGAAAGTCCCTGCAGTCATCCAATCCCCCCTTCCCAATTAGTAGAGAGTATTTTTATGTGATTTTCATATTGGTAAGCTAAAACATATGATTACTATTTTATGTGGGAGAAAATTCTCTGAATTTACACCTGTGAATATAAACTACTCTTGATTCTTTTACATTTTAAAAAGTTTCTGAATTCCTAGCATAGGAAAGATGAACTCCTTATTAAATATTCAGGTCAAGTTGTATTGACACAAGTAACAAAAAAACAGGGCTTAAAAGTTTTGGTATATTCCTATGTGTGTGTGTTTATACTTGATTTTTCAACTGATATTGATGTCATTTGTTACAATACAACAATTTATTTTAACTATAAGAAGAAATGAAAGTATTTGGGAATAGATACAGTATGACACTCATAAAGTGCAGAATAGGCTAACTTTTAGAGTCTTATTTTTAGTATCGGTTTAGAAAAATGACTGTAGTAAGAGCAATAGAACCCTGGTGGAGCATATGCACTCTGAAGTGTGGATGGTGCTCGCAGAAATTAGAGCAGGGTATTTCTTTGCACCAGTGAAAACGTCAGAGTGGTTCCGTGCAGACTAAACCCACACTACAAACCCAGAGCTCTGAGGCATGTTTCGCCTTTGACAGAATCAGGATTGCAGAAGTCACTGCCAGCTTCCTTCCATGACCAGTTTCAGTTGGCATGACTGTGGGGTCCTTCCTGCCTTCTTACACAGCAGGGCTACCCAAAGTAACCCGACATTAAGGAGTTATTTTTCTTGCTTCTGTTTCTGTGTCTCTTAACAAAGAAAATAACCACAGTCTATGACCAGTTGGCATTGTATCCTTTTGTTTGTTTTCTCCGTCTCTCTTCCTGGAGCAGGAGCTATAGACAGCCGTGACCTGGGATTTTGTTGTTCGGTCTAGCCTCAAACTCAAGGTGATCCTTCCAACTCAGTTTCGCTTCTGTTGGGATTACAAGTGTGAGCCACTCTGCCTGGTTTGGACTATGTATTTCTCTATAAAACTAACTTCTTGTGTGGATTGGTTGGAAATGTTGTGTTTCATGAAGAGAAGCTCCTGTTGATTCTGCACTTGAAAGTGTGAGCAATTGCAATATTAAAGTCAAATGTAGTCATTTGGCTTGGACAATGGTAATGAGAACGTAGATAATATTCCGCCTACACTCTGCCAGGCTTTATATGGGATGAAAATTCAGCTAAAAAATTTGACCAAGCTTTACATTTTCAGTATCTATTTATATATCATAATAATGTCTTCATTATTATCATTATTATTTTCTTGAGGTGTTGATAAACTATCATCAAACTTGCTTACCACGTCACATTGGCCCAACCAACACCAATCTTTTTTTTCTCTCTCTCAACTGAAAAATAGCCTTCTGCTTAGTTAAAGACCTATTTTGTTTAATCGAACAATCCTATGTTTGTCACTTTAGACTGAAATGGACACGTGTGTCTGTTCTCCACTACCCATCCCATACTGGTACATGGATCTGAGCCACCTAGGACTGGTGGGAAGTGTTCGGTCCTGTTTGTCTAATGGCAGAACAGGGAATACGCTGATGGTCCCTTCGTAATCATGGTTTCTGTGTTGTGTCTAGTTGGTACTCTATAAACAGGTATGGAAGGAAGTGACGGACTTGTCATCAAATGATGCCTTTACTCATTTGTATTACTTGGAATATGATTGGATGGACGAGGCAAATCTCTCCAAAGGGAAATGAAGGTTCAGGCACAATCTAAAGGTATAGATTTAGATTGGTGCAGTTAGAAGGAAGAGTTACAGTGCAGAGTGGCGGGACTGATTCCATAGGAGTGTATAGGAGAAGGGCACAGTTCGATAGTGGCAGAGCTGAAATTTGGATTTGATTGACCTAGTTTGTGAGCAAGGAAAAACAAGATGTCCTGAAAGTTCCAAACAATGCAATTAGAGTTAATTGTCTTTATGCCCTCTTTTCTTCGCTCTGAAGGAATGTAATTGTAAAGGATTTTATATCAAGAGACACAATAATAGCATCCCTTAATTGATTCAATAAAGGTATATTTCATAATTAATTCCATTTTCCCTCCTTGAATGAGAAAATCCATAGATAGGATTGAACACTAATTCACCTCCTAATATCCAATTTCCCCCCCCAGCCTCATTCTCCTGAGCGCCGGATCTCTTGATAAGGGGTGACAGTTGGCTCTGAGGCGGTTAAAATTTTACTTGCAGTGAAATAGAAAATCTCATTACCTTACCAATGCTCAGATCCCTGGAGGTGTGGTATTGGAGTTGATAAGACCATGGAAAAGCAATTTAAGAAATCTATGCAATCTCTTGCAATTTGGGAAATTTAACTAATTGGTTTTCATCTGTGGCTGAATATGTTGCACTTGGAATGATTTCTATCTGAAAGCGTTGTTTCCAGCAATTCATAGTCATTTTAGCTCTCTCATAAACTTGTGCTGCCTTGTGTCTCATCTCTAGTGGCCTCCTGTGTCAGAGCAGAAAGGGCTCACAGGTATTGAAGTGGTGATAAAAAGTTAAGCAAATTGCATCAAAGATTGCTTCACATAAATGAATGTGATTCCTGACCATTTCACAGCATATTTAGACAATACCAGATAGTGGCTCCTTTTAATCTATCTTGTGGTCATGATGGAGATTTGTTTTGTTTTTGTTATTGGGTTAAAAGATTTTTTTGATAAAATTTCATGGGTGGGGGCCGGGCGGTGGTGGCGCACGCCTTTAATCCCAGCACTTGGGAGGCAGAGGCAGGAGGATCTCTGTGAGTTCGAGACCAGCCTGGTCTACAAGTGCTAGTTCCAGGACAGGCTCCAAAACCACAGAGAAACCCTGCCTAGAAAAACAAACAAACAAAAAAAAATTCATGGATGGTACAACAAAACAAACAGAAAAAAACAAAAACAAAAACCCAGAAACATATTTCCCCTTGGCTACCAAGGAAGTTCCTTTTATAAAATGTGGACTTGAACTATCAATTTAGTCATGACTTATTATTCAGAAGTAATGGCAAAATGGATAATTATATATAGTAAAATAAAAAAAAGCATGGCAGCCTATGCTTTTCTGAATACTACTTCATTCAGCTAGTAAATTAATGCTGTTTTTTTTTCTTATCATTTTTACACCAATGATTTGGGCTCTGACAGTGTTTGTAACTCTTTATTTACTTCCATTTGGGAAAGCCCTGGTGGAGTTCTGTCTTTGTCGAGAGAGCCAAGCGTCCTGAGGAAAATGGAGCTTTTGTGTGCTATTTAGTACTCACCAGCTTTTTCTCTGTCTTCTCATTAGTCAGCAGTCACCAGAGGACCTTGCGCGTGTGCCCCCCAACTCCACCAGCAACATCTTGAACAGGCTGCTGGTCAGTTATGATCCCAGGATAAGACCGAACTTCAAAGGTTTGTTATCTCTCTGCACTCCCAACCCCCTTCGATCTTCTGCTTTAAAACTCAGCTCCACCTATCTAACACTGTGCTGCTAATGCAAGAAGGAATAGGATTTCATGTTAGCTTTTAACTGTCCGGTAGGGTGCTGAGCATCAGAAAAACTTAATGCTAAAACTACACTTTGCTATTAAGAAAACCATAATTCTAATAACTTTATATAGTTAGCAGTTGAAAAAGTGAAAAGGTGTGTCCTGTGAATGAAAAGGCTGCTCTCTAAGATGGATTTCTTAAGTACTATGTGTCCCTAACCTCAGTGATTTAAAGATCAGTCTAATGTCTGTTAATAGACACAACAGTTAGTAATTTGTACAGTAGCCATTTACTCAGGGAAAAGAACAATTACAATTGTATGTAAGTTCTTTTATTAGTATTTCATATTTATAAAAATACTTCTTTTGCTCAAAGAAAGATGGCCACCATGTTTTAAAAAATACATTAACTTTGTGAATGCAGATCTCCAGGACAGAAGTTATTATTTCAGCCAAGCAGTCCACTTGTCACAGTTTTAAGGAAAAATAAAGCCACGCTTAAAATAAAAAGCTTTGTGACCTGGTTGCATTTTTGTTACAAAGCTTTCAAGAAATCTTCTTGATAAATTCAGAAACCCTGCGTGAAGCATGCTCTCTGGAAGACCATAATCCTTGCTGTTGGGAAAGGCCAGACATCAGATTAGCATTATAAGGCTTCATATTTTTTTTCCCTTTGCAGAAAAAAAAAAAAATGTCTGCAGCTGCTTCTAGTCAACTAGCGTTCTGCAGCTATGTTGTAAAAACAGGGATTTTGTTCATTATCGGAGCCTATTCAGTCACTCTCCCTAGCAGCCGCAGCCTGGGCTGTCACATGCCTACCGCGCATGGCTTCACACCTGTTTCTCATCAGCCGTGCTTATGAGGCTAAAGGCTAAATTCACGTGTTCCCTTTGATAGGCACAATGAGTTAGAAAAGAAAGAAAATTGCAACATTATACCTCGGCTCTCACTCCATGAACTTCCAAATTATTTTCCAACAGGTCAGACAGAAATCTTTATAATGGCTCCATTACAAGTCTGATTAGCTTTGTGCTTTGATGAAATAAAATGGAAAGTTAGCAGTTATCAGTAAAATTCCTTGAATACTGTGATAGCAATTAATTTAAAGATTTGAAATGATTAGAAAATGCAAGAAAATTAAACATCTTAAAAGTAAATTTTACAGACTAATTTAGTAAGTATTTAATTTAGTATACTAATTTAGTAACTAATTTACTAAGTATTAAGTTATGCAGGTCTCAATTAAAACACGTATTACAGAGTTTATGCAACTGAAAGAGGAATATTTATGCAAGTTAAAAAAGAAATATTTCTGGATAATGCATGCCAATAAATATAACTGAAGTTAAGTTTCATTTGTCTTAAAATTTATATTCAGAAAATGAAGTCAATAGCAATCGTCAACATGTTATATTAAAAACAAAGTTTTTGCATGGAAATGTATGTTTTAAAATGCAAAAATTAAATAAGTATACCATATTATAAGAATTATCACCAAGGGTTTTACAACTGCTAAATTTACTTTTAATTTTTATTCATAGGTATTCCTGTTGATGTAGTAGTCAACATTTTTATTAATAGTTTTGGATCCATTCAAGAAACAACAATGGTAAGATGATAATTTCGTAGTTATAATCCTCAAGCCTTCGGTCAGACGACAGTGGAAACCACTAAAACGGAAAAATATGGAGTGACTGTGGAGAAAAATGCGCGTAGCCTAGCATGGAAAATTACAAATTCCCAGGTTGTCTTAAACAAGACCTTTCAACACCTATGTAATTTTGCAATTCAAATTTAGCCTTGAAACTTTCAGACTTAAGAAATATGTATTCACTCTGAAAAACTGTATGCTGTCTTGGGAAATGTTTTATGTACCTAAACACTCTCTCTCCCTTTTCTTCTCTCTTCCCTCCCTCTCCCACTTCTCCCTCTTCCCTCCCTCTCCTTCTCCTCTCCCCCCTCCTCTCTTCCCCTTCTCCCTCTCTCTCTCTCTCTCCTCTCCTGCTTCCAGCCCCTGTTCCTCCGTGAGTGCACACTTGCACATGCCCATTGGCTTCTTCAGCCATTCCCCCTTTCTCCTCTTTATTGTTGAGACAGGCTTTCCACTGAACCTGAAGCTCACTGATTCAGCTAGATTCAGCAAGTCCCAGGCATCCTTCCATGTCCACCTCCCTAGTACTGGGATTACAGATGTGGACCACTGTTTGCTGGCTTCTTATGTGGGTTTTTTCAGGATCTGGACTCAAGCCTTTGCGTTCATTGTGAACACTTTATAGAGTGAGCCATTATTGCCCCAGACCACCCCAACCAAGAAGCCATTTGAATGAGAAGCTCATTGAGACATTCTCGGGTCTATATGAAGTAATGAAAATTCCCAGGAAGCACTCTTTCCTTTTAGTTTTTAGATGTGTGAATTTGTAGGTAACGTTTTAAGTTTGGGGAGGAGTCTTGTTTTCCTTTATGCTAATTTTGAGAGAACTGGGATGACCAATGTGGGAGAAATTATTTTCCTAAAACATGCCTGAAATTCCTGGCAGAGGAACAAGCACAGAGGATGAAGGGGGAGCTCTGTCTGCGATCCTGAAGAAAACAGAAGTTGTAGATTCTCTCAAGTATGGGTATTTTAATTGGCAACCTCTACACACATCTTAAAAAGCCCTTCAGCAAAATCTACACTATGTTCCTGCTCTCAGACAAGCAGGTGTTTGCGTGGAATCCTCTCCTTTTGGACAAGCAAAATACTGAAGTGATACTGATTAAGCTGGAGGAAAACACTTTCCTTTGTTTTATTTCTTGGGTTACTTATATTTTAAGTGATGCTGGCAGGTTTGATTGTAATGGTAGCAGAGCTACTACAATATTCTGTAATCTTCCAGAATATCTCAGGCTCAGACTGTGGAAAGAATGATCTAAAGTGGTCACTCCTTCATTTTTAGCTACAGAGCTGTAGTATTTTGGTTTAATAGACCAACTGTGTTGTGTTTACTTTCTAAGAGGTTTAGTAGCAACTGTGATGGGCTTATTCTTGTGGAAGTTCATATTTCAGCATATATAAGCTCCTGAGAAGTTGATAGTCATAGTTAGATATATGGTATACATAATGGATACACACACACACGCACACACATACACACATGTATATATGTAAAAAGAGTAAGAGGGAAGAAGACAATTATTTAAAAGACTTGGGATCGAATCCAAGTCTCACTTAAACAGCATAGATGTACATTACAGGTCACTAAAACACAGTGTTTTATACAACTCTGAAATATACTGTCATTTGTCACTTAGGAGAAAGGTGTAGCTCTTAATTCATTTCAAAGATGTTTCATCAAGACAAACTCTTCATTTTCCAAGAGTAAGAGATGGTTTTTGAAAGTGAAAATTTGAGGGTTCTGTTTGGTGTCCTTGGTCTCTGCATTCCGAAATCCCTGTACCTTAGAGTTCACCCTTGGCCCCTGAAACTAATTATAAAGCACTGCTCTCAAGAGTTGGCCTTCTCTTGGAAATATTCTGACTCTTCTTGTTGCTCATCTCGTATCCGAAAACAGGTCTATAAACTCTGGGGGCAGATAATTAAATGGTCTGTTTTTGGTCGTTGATTTTTTTTTCATGTACGTGACGTAACCCAAGTGTTTGACTCTGAGACACATTTACCAAGTAGATTTGTTCTACCCCTCAACTTGCTCTTCTCAGTGCTGGCTTCTTATGTAGCTACAAAGCTTTAGAGGTGTGTCTTTTGAGGGTGTCATATATTATATACCTTCTCTGGACATTTGCTAAGTATTGTTGCTTATCAGGAAAAGATATACCTCTCTCTCTCTCTCTCTCTCTCTCTCTCTCTCTCTCTCTCACACACACACACACACACACACACACACACGTCTTCTAAGAAAAATTGTAACTAGACTGACCAGTCCTTCTGTTTGTTTTTGTTTTTTGTTTTTTTTTTTTTTTATCATGAACAGTGGTCATAAGAGATAGAGCTGACTCTGGAGTCATTCAGGGGAATTCATACATGGGCAGGAGTGACAGCTTGTTAGGGGTGACAGTGATGGCTGCTTAGCGAAAGCAAGCTAATAGAAACACAATTCTCCCCCAAGCAAGAAGCTGGGAAAGCAGAAAGGTTGGCTTCATCATCATGTTGCTTGCATATTCACAACAGTGTGATGCTGAATATTTGAGTTGTCATCAAAAGACTTGAACTTGAGCCTCCTGTGCCCTTGTTGTGTGACACCTTGCAAACAGGAGAGACTAAAATACAGAGCGGCAGTGTTTTGGCAAGCCTCCTAAAGTTTCAGTGATGATAACTTATTGCTTGTCTCACTCTTGCAAGTGGCTAGAACAGGTGCTAAAGAGCATGAAATAGCTTCAACGGGACTTGCAGTTTTGTCAATTAATGAACTAGCCTCTTCCCTCTGAGAACAATAGAAACCTTAACATTTTGGAAGTCCAACATTTCACCCACTTTTTTTCAGGATAGACAGTTAGTTGTTTATTCAAATCTCAATGCAACACATGGAGCTGGGGTCTGGATAGGACATTAATTCAAGTGGCAGACAGATGTGGGGGCGGCTTCTGAAAGGAGAGGGGCAGCTCTTCCCTCCAGTGCATAAAATTTGCATAGCAACCTTTGTCAAATGCTCTCAGCACTAAGGAGGTGAAGCAGGGAGTGGGGGGATTCTCCCAGGTTGTTCATTCATTTGTTTTTATTTTGGATGTTGCTGCATAAACTAAGTCATCTCAATATCTTTGCAAATTGAAGTTGTGTAGTGAAGGAAGCTCCACAACCGTATCAGTCTTCCCTCCCCTGTTCTTATCTCTGTGAAGCTGTAGTTTCGGGCCTGTTGTTTGGTCTCACTCTGTGTCTCTTTATGCCGACTTCCAGTGTCTGTGCGGTTTGCTTGCTGCACCTTAGTTGTCCTAAGCTGCCGTTACCTATGCTGTAAGTGATAATTGCTGACATTAATAGCGACATCACACAGAACAACAAACAAACATTACCTCCCCAATGTGAGACTGCCAGAAGGAACGATTCTGCTTTCACCGCGTTCTGTGGTACTGTTTGTGGCAAATGAAGTAAGAGCCCTCAAAGCCATGAGAAGATTGTCTAGGAAACATGTGCCCTGCAGTCACACTGTTGATACTTGTTGATTTCTCTGTTTGTTCCCTGCTGTTTACTTAAGACAGTGGGTTTTCTTAAATAAAAAGCGAACCATTACCCACTGTGGAAAATTGGGTATCATAGTTGATTGCAATAGTCCACACACGAGCACTGTATCTCATCAGAAACACACAAGAGCTCCTTCATGGAAATAAAAGCCTGTTTATACAATCCATTTTCTGTCTTTAGGCCTTCTTTGTAATTATGTTGAATTATTGCTATGCTACAATTCATGGTCCCGTCAGGTTTCCTATGCCATTCTGCTGCATGACTTTCCGTGCTTTTAATAATAGACTTCAGATCATCCTGGGCAACACAGCTGTGCTGCTTGTCAAGAGAAGGAAAAGCATGTTTGGGATCGACTTAAAGAGCTTATTTTTAATTCCTTCCAATTGCTCATCTTTGTTATTTGATTTTATCTTTTCTTGTATGTGTAGATTGAAAATCTATTTTAAATCCATTCTTCAAAGTCCATCTCACTGTACTATTCTTTATATTCTGTTATTGGTTTTCCAGCATAGTATTATTTTTTTTAAATAATACCACATGTTTCAATTTTTCTTTACTTTTTTATCCTGATTAATTTTGTTTTCATGTTAGGTATAAAATCAGAAGTTATAAATAGTTTTTCTACTGATTTCGTTTTAAGACAAATTGCCCCACTGTGTGTGTGTGTGTGTGTGCATGTGCTACAGTATGTCTTTGGAGACCAGAGGAAATTATGAGGGAGTTGACTTTTTCCTTTGTGTGGTTTCCAGCCATTGAACTTAAGTCAGCAGGCTTGGAGGCAAGAGCCTCTGCCTGCTGAACCATATCCCTACTCCCTTGTTTCATTTTAAATTCTTAGTCTTCAAGGTTTCCCCTGTGGTTTACCGTTGCTGCCCCTGTCTTCCATGACAGGAAAGAGGCTGTGGTGGTGCCAATGGACAAGGAGTGTAGCAAATACTGTTAAATTCATAATCTTAAGAAAACGAGTGGCCGGTTCAATGCAGTGGTCACTTGTACCCGCGAGAGATATGATAAAAGAGGTAGGAAGATCGGAGTATTGATCACAACCATAGTGGAGAAAACATGGATTGCAATGCCATGTGGAAGAACCATAACCTAAAAATCTAGGTATATACTAAAGCTGAAAGAAGGAGAAAAGAATTATGTCCTCCACCGAAGCAAGCCCCGGGTGCATGCAGGAACGCATGCAGTGACCCCAACCCTAAGCGACACGTGGCATTTGAGGGTATCTCAGCAGGGAGCAGAACAAAATTTCGTGTATTTCTAACAAAATGTCTCAAGCTAATTATAATTTAATAAATAAATTAAAAAAAAAAGAATTATGTCCTCAACTTCTGAGACAAAACCAGCCTGGTGGACAGAAAGCTAGAGTTTCCTGTGGTTATTTTGATATTTTGTCTAAGACATGGAGATTATGATATTTCCCTCCACCACATTTTTGTTTATTTTGTTATGACAGCAAACAAAACGTTAATACATATGTTTCTGAATGTTTGTAAATAATGCTTTCATGGAAGTAAATCCTGCTGGAGGAATATGTGATCAAACAAAATGTATTCCTTGTCCTGCTAGAGGCTTATCCAATGGTGTCTGACTCTATGCGTGCCAAGTATGTCCCTTGATTTATACTGAGTAATTTCTAAAATATATCCTTAAAGTAAATCATACTAAGAAGTGAAAGGGGATCTATTTAAACATAAATCTTTAAAATTACAGTATCTCTTTGGCAAAGTTACTCTTTTAATGCAAGAAGGTTGAAGGAGTAAATTTGTGTTTAATGGTTTAAGTTTGGTTTTCTCTGTCTAGTTAGTCATCATTGTCAGTTCCTAGGAAGGAAGTTAAGTTTGACACTTGAAGACTGTTAAACTTTAGCACCTGTCAAACTACCACAGACTTTGCTTCTTCTCTCCTGTATTTAATAGAAATATGCTGAAGGCTGTCTGAACACACAGTCCCAGCAGGTTTCTGCTTGTCATCTACCGCTCTTCAGGTCCTTCCAAAACTCATGTATGTAAACTAAACACCAGTGCAATCGCATTAAGAGGTAGGGCCTTTGAGGATTGAAAGGGACTTAAGGTGGAGCCGCCAACAATGGCATTCATACCCATTGAAGGGGACCAGAGGGAGCCTGTTTTCCCATTTCATTTTGTCCATTTGTGAATTGGACAAATCAAGAAGTTGCTCTGAGGAACAGACCTGCATCTGACTTCCAGTCTCAGAACAGTACATTTCTGTTCCTTAGAAGTTGCATAAAGTATCGTGCTCTTACAATAGGAATGGATAAAGATGCTAATCTCAAGCGGTTTTTAGTCTGATGTTAGTAGTCTTAGTGAGGAATCGCAAGTACAAACAGGGAATTGGTGCAGGTCTGGAAAAATGTACATATTAATAAAATTAAAATAAAAAGTTCAATAGAACTTACTAACAAACTTTAAAAAGTGGTATTTTTGAGAAAAATCAGTGAATTATAAATTAAGAGTATTTAATGAGTATTTTCATAGCCCAACAACTCTCATGGGAAACTTCTGGTCGCACAAAAGCCTGTATTTGGCATCACTGTGGATTATGTTTTAAGCAATCATTGATAGAACCTTAATTATAAAGCCGCCAGATGCTGCAGTTGTTGGTCTTTATTTCCTTGCACACTAATTTCATTTCTCATCACAATGTAAAGAAAGGAAATGAGTTAACGATTACTTATATGGGAACCAGGTAAAAGTGAATCACAGAAAAGAATTTGCCTAATAAATTTTCTGAAATAAAGATAAATAGCCCTACTACTAAAATATCATTAATGAGACATAACTGGCTTTAGTGTCTCATTGTGACATGTTTTAGTGCCTTAGAGAAACAGTTTAATTTGAGTGTTAATTGGTACTGAGAATTTGGAGAACATCCATTTTCCAAATAATGAATAATAGTGAGTTACTTAAAACAAGCAATGGGTACTATTTGTCAACAAGCGCTTTAAAAACAATCAAGCCATTCCTCACGGATAACATGCTCTGTTTCTGATGGAAATTGGTTTATCACAAAATAAGCGATAGCGCTATAATTATTGTGATGGAGCAATTAAAAAGGAAAAATGACCAATTTCAAAGAAAGTTGGTAGAGAATTTGAAATGCCAATAACTAGTTTTGCATTAAGCATTAAACAAATCAGCCAGGTGGTGTTGGTGCATGCCTTTAATCCCAGCACTCGGGAGGCAGAGACTCACAGAGCCTGGTCTACAAGAGCTAGTTCCAGGACAGGCTCCAAAGCAAGTGCAGACTTTTCTCTGTTTGGTCACTCTGAAGAAGTGCAGATCTTATTTCCATGCTGTCTTTGTTTTAGTTATGTGTGCATTTTTTGGGTTGGTGTCTTCCAATA
The DNA here is from genome assembly GCF_000317375.1 of Microtus ochrogaster. Classification (NCBI taxonomy): domain Eukaryota; kingdom Metazoa; phylum Chordata; class Mammalia; order Rodentia; family Cricetidae; genus Microtus; species Microtus ochrogaster. The sequence goes on along the minus strand of NC_022009.1, from coordinate 121,815,031 downwards.
AGAGCAGCAGCTTCTTAGTGTCGCTCTTTCTGTATTGGTCTTTGTGCTGTTGTGCGGCACCTAGGGAGTTCAGGCCATGGCATGGGCAGTGTGTGGTATAACTACCATCATCTTCCAATCTCCAGGGCCTATGCCAAGCTTTCCATTTGCACGCCTTTGATGCGTTTCCATTGAAGCACTTGTCATTGTTCTTTTTTTCTCATGGGAAGCTGTTGAGTCACACTCTGTTCTGTGGTTCAGTTCTGCACAGTTCTGACTCAGTTTCATTTCTATTTAAGATAAATACATTTTGCTGGTCACTCTCAGAGTAGTCCTTGGGTCCTCAGAGTGGGCCAAGCAGGGAGGAGAGGGACCTTTTCTCCTACAGCCACCCAGCTGTGGACTCAACAAGGGTCTTTATGAAACTTCCTCTTGCCTTTCCTCTGATCAGATATCAAGAAGAGAGATTTTTTCCTGCCACTTAGATGGTGTTGACGATGCTTCTGTGTCTTTATTTCATTTTCCTTTGGTTTTTCCTCTCCCTCCCTGTTGCTTTGGCTGCCATGAGAATTTGCCTCTTGCACTAGGCTTCAACACTCTCCTCTAGGAATTATCTGGTTCTGAAAGTCAGGATTGAATCTACTGAGGCTCTTCCCCATTTTAAGCTGTGCATCCAACTGTCTCCATTTGAAGGCTGTCTGCCTCCTCGTTGCAGGCTTAGGTGCCATAAGGATCTTGCCCTCCTCCTGCTCAGAGCATTGTGCCTGTCTTTAATACTGAAAGTGTTTATCTGCATCTTTCACCTCATATTCTAGCTGCTCTCCAACTGTCCCCAGTTTATTCCACAGAGATTCTATCAGTCAGTGTCTGGGTGTCACTTGCTACTTTCTGCTTCCAAATTAGTGTCATTTTTGAAAAGTTGTTTGTAGACAGCAGGTCTTGATTGATACCTGATTTTCCTAACAGGAGGGTTTTGTTTTTTCAAGATTCCTGATGCTGTGTGGGAATTTTCTCTGGACTCTGCCAGTGTCTGCTGATAAAATACCAAGGAGAAACACTTTTAAAACTGTTGTAGCTGTTCCTTCAAAGGTTAATTTGGCATGAATTAGCCCTACAGCTTTGGAAACGGGCAGGATATGAAACTGCGATTCCAGAAGTATCAGTTTGTTTTTGGAAACTTCAATATAATGCATAATAAATCTTGAACTTTAACCCAAAACATTAGAGAGAGCTTATTCTGTAATTATGCAAAATATGCTCAAGTTAATTAAAGGTTAGCATTGCCTTAATCCCTGCAAGATATTATATTGAATGTTATTATGAAATATTGATATAATATCCTAAAAATTAATTAGCAGCAAGCAAATTGGCAGACATATCCCAGAAGGTAATTGTTTTAGTGTAAAGAATGCTAATGGGTTTTTAGAATTGCTATCTCTTTATGTATATGTACTAGCCTATTAAAACAGGAAAATCTAATATGAAAATAAAATAGAGCTTCCCTGCTCTGAAAACCTGCTAGGCAAGTTCCTGAAGCTGTACACAAAAGATGATGGGAGACTCTGTAAGTACATGCTACTCTAAATGTTATTTTGTCTATTTTTCATTCATCCCACTTCTGGCAATGATTTGATGTGTAAAATAGTAATCAAAGTAGAGCAAAACAATTGAAGCCAGACTGAAATGGCAGCCAGGTATGAGACAGGAGCTATGAGTGCAGGTGGCTACGAGGTGAGCTCTCAGTTCCCTGGCCTCCAGACAAAAGAGCAAAACAGAATGAGACACTTAAACATTACTCACCTGCAAAAGGAGGTTTTTAAAAATCTCTAATGATTAGGTGTACATTTTTGTAGTGTGCTTCACTAAATTTGCTTTCTGCATAGGAAATAACTAGCAAAGGATGTGGTAGTGGTATACCAATTAAAAAATAAATCTCCAAGTAATGAAGACTCCATCTCGGATAGTTTCATAGTAGTGTCATGGACTGAAGACGGGACTGCAGTGTTTCTTGTGTTGACCCTGGTTAAGAAGGCATTATCTATAAGGCAAGGAATACATAGTTAAGTTTATGAGCTTAACTATATATTGATGTGATGGTGTCCCTTAGCAAGGCACAGCACTTGGAGAAGGTGATTAAAATCATCTTTGAATACAGAACTTTAGAATGTCAATGATTTGGGCAGATCATGTCAGGGATGGCCAACAAATTGAGATGGAGTGCTTTTGTGTGCTTAGTATGACTTCAAGTTGAATCCCATCCTGTGCTTCGGTAAAGTACAATGGCCAAAATTTTATAGGAAATTATCTTAGCATGAGGTGTCTTAGTCGTGAAGAGGAAGTCATGAGTGAGTGTGGGGAGTCTATATCTACAAAGTTTTGTTAGAAGCATTGTGTCTCCTGGACGTTTGGAGTTGTCCCAGCTGTTTTAGTAAGTAGTTACTTAATGTTCTTTTCACTATTCCATAAGCCATAATTTATAACAGCTCTTCACTGTTACAACTAATGGTTTAAATGTATATAGGATTGCATAGGCTATATGCAAATTCTAAGCCATTTCATATAGAGATTCTGAAATCCACATGAAGCCTTGGAAATCATTACTAGTAAGTATCAAGGAACAATGGAATATGTAGAGTTATTGTATATTTGTATGCAATTACATACATTTGCTATTTTATTACCTACTTTTCTACTTAACAAAAGACAAATAGAAATGTTTTTCCTCTGCTTCTTATCTATTCTTAGTTTTCCCCTACTTTGAGAGCAGAGAAAGAATGACTGGAATTTTTAGAAGTTCTCATCTTTAGATAATGCTATCACCTGGCCAAGTGGAATTGTTTCTTAGCTGGTAACAGTAAAAATGCTTTTGTTGTTGAGAAGAGCTATAAACATACACATATATGCATTTGTTTTAATTTTAAGCAGCTATATAGATATAAGCATACAACATGCTTTCTCCCCTCCAGGACTACAGAGTGAACATTTTCCTGAGACAGAAATGGAATGACCCCAGGCTCAAGCTCCCTAGTGACTTCAGAGGTTCCGATGCGCTGACCGTAGATCCCACAATGTACAAGTGTCTGTGGAAGCCTGACTTATTCTTTGCGAATGAAAAAAGTGCCAATTTTCATGATGTAACCCAAGAAAACATCCTTCTGTTTATTTTTCGTGATGGAGATGTCCTTGTGAGCATGAGGTACCCTTTTATATTTAATTCCTGTGTGCTTATATTTCCTTTTGTCAAATCAGTGTGCCACATAAACGCATATTCAATGATTCCAATTTCTCTGCCTCTTCCCTCAGGTTGTCTATTACTCTGTCATGCCCTCTGGATTTAACTCTGTTTCCCATGGATACACAACGTTGCAAGATGCAACTTGAGAGCTGTATGTAAATAAGGCCATAAAACCTTATATCTAGACGATATATTCTATTAGTTAGTGTCTATAACTGTGGAAACCATAATGCTTTTGGTCATGTTAATACCATACTAACTATGGTAATCTTGGAGATGAGAAATCTTTCTGTTGCTGGCTTTTTAGCGAGTTGACATTGGTCAGTGTACTTCTTATTCTGAAGACTAGACTTAATTAGATTAGTAATGCAGAGAATATACACAAATTATGATCGTCTAACAACATAATTTCTCTGATCTTAATATTCTTGTCATAAAAGAGACCATTGAAATACATTTAAACCTAACCAAGTGCCTTTCTTAGGGAAGTACAGAAAAATTATGTTTTATAAATTGCATGTCTTATGTTCCTATGATTGTATTTTATAGTATATAAAAGACATACTAAATGTTATTAATTGTAATTTTCTGTAAATATATTAATTAATTTTCTATGATAAATGTCTTTATAAAATAATAAATCAGAAACCTTGAAAAATGAATATACTAATATTATAAGGAATCTTTAGCATGGATGGTTAAAGATTAAGCTATTTCTATGAATAATAATAACTTTGTAAAATATACTTGTATGTTTGTATGAATATGTTTAGTGGTTTTTTTTTTTTTTTTTTTTTTTTTTTTTGGTTTTTCGAGACAGGGTTTCTCTGTAGCTTTGGAGCCTGTCCTGGAACTCCCTTGGTAGACCAGGCTGGCCTCGAACTCACAGAGATCCGCCTGCCTCTGCCTCCCGAGTGCTGGGATTACAGGCGTGCGCCACCACCGCCCGGCCTTTGTTTAGTGATTTTTTTAATAGACTAAAATAATTCCTAACTTGTAACAATATTTCTTCCTTTCTAATAACCAGATTATGTTTTATAAGTTTATGCAAAGTTTCAGTACCATATGTGCATACATACCAGAGTATATTTAATGCGTATTTACTCAATGTTCTCATTTGATACACTGTGTAGGATTTCAGAAACCGATGGTCTTTGAGATCCAATGGTAGGTTAATCTAGGATGTAGTCCTGAGTTGTTGACACATATCCTAGATCCAGGCCCTGGACTCCTGGTTACTTTAATGAAGCTATTATGATGTTCACTTGGGTACAGTCTTACTGCTTTTTTGTCATGGTGCAGTTCTTTCAAGGAACATTGTAGTTATTTATTTTAAATCATACCTGTTTTAAAACTTTAGCTTTGTTTTGTTGTTTTTGGTTTTTCTTTTAAATTTTGTTTTGTTTTTGGGAGATATTACAAGGGCCAGAGGGTGGATGCTAGGGATGAGGTTGCAAGGGCAGAGGGTGGATGCTAGGGATGAGGTTGCAAGGGCAGAGGGTGGATGCTAGGGATGAGGTT